>NC_054470.1:106960620-107261998 GCF_017639515.1 Carcharodon carcharias
GAGCTTGCCAGGGCCACCTGTGGTTTTTCTTGAGCAACCTGTATAATGGAGCTAGTACTATCAACAAATTTGGGAGAAAATGGCCATAATAGTTAACCATTCCCAGGAAGGACTTGAGTTTTATGGTGTTTTTTAGTGCTGGTGCCTCACGAATACCTCTCACCTTGTCTCCTACAGGGTGAAGGCCCTGCGAATGGACCCTATAACCCAGTTAAGCCACTTCTTTTGCTTGGAAGATACATTTTTCTCTTTTCAAATGTACTCCAGTTTGTGAGAAATGATTCACTACCCCTTCCAGGTTAGCCAGATGTTCTGCATCAGTTAGCCCTGTCACTAGGACATCACCGAGATAAACCACAACATGGGGCAGCCCTTGAAGTAACTTTTCCATGGTCTGTTGGAAAATGGCATAAGCTGATGAGACTCCAAATGGTAACCTAGTATACCGGAAGAACCCCCTATGTGTGTTGATAGCCACAAAATCAGGAGAGGCGTTTTCTAGCTCGACTTGCTGGTAAATGGCTCATGTTGAGCTTCATATATGCCATTCCCCCTGCCAGCTTGGAGTACACTTCATCAATTTTTGGTATAGGATGACTGTCAAGTTTGGCCACTTTGCTAATGGTCAACTTGTAATCCCCGCATATTTGCACACTCTGGTCAGGCTTCAGTACTGGAACTATGGGTGCTGCCCATTTGGAAAATTGTACAGGTTGAGAGACTCCCAGCCTTTCCAGCCTGCCCAATTCGACATTATTTTTTTCTCGTAATGCATAGGGGACTGGCCTTGCCTTCAAGAACCTGGGATTTGTCCTAGGATCCATGTGGACTTTAGGTTGCAGCCCCTGAATCTTCCCAAGCTCTTTCCTGAAAACAGAGGCATATTTCTGTAATAACTCATGCAGATTTTTTATTCCGAATTGGAAAATCACGGTCCATTCCAACTTTATTTCCTTAAGCCAGTTCCAACCAAATAGGTTTGGACCCTCCCCTGCTACCACCATTGGGGGTAAATTAACAGGCTGATTTCCATGCTGTGTTGGAACCTTGTATATACCTCTAATTCGTATGTCTTCACCAGTATACGTCTTTAATTTAGCATCTGAATTTTCCAGATTTAATGAGTGGTCTCTTCCACTCAGAGGCATTCAATATAATGTGAACAGTCATCGGTGGTCTGATCAAATGGTTCAATATGGCAGAACTGTGGCCTGCTGGAGGGAGATAGCTTCAACAACAATGATGAAGGCTGTACTTACAATCACCTTGCAAGGTACGGCAGATTTACTTCTGCTGAATTTCTGCAGCTTTCTTTGGTGTCCTCGATTGGTTGTGTTTTGCCTCGTTGCCAGTCGTTATTTTCCTCTCTCAGGTTGCTTTGCTCGCAAACACGGTTGCATGCCTATTTGCCAGTCGGTGAGTTGGTAAACAAGATACTACAGACTCAGAGACCAATATAAGATGAAGCACATGCTGCTTATTAACAGAGACTAACACCTGTGCTTATTAAAATCAGTGCCTATTCTAAGCTACTGATTAACATTGTAGCCCACGCTACACTGCAATTGGGTAACACAGTCACATGGTCAATCTGCTCACATTCTCTTAACGGTATGACGCACCTCAGATTACCACAGGCACTGGGTGTTCTTTGTGTTCAAATGAAAGGGCCCTTTCAGACATACGGGACGGAGGTGGCAGCCCTGGCATGAGGCGGAAGCAGATCTTTGGTAGCCTAGCTGAAGGAGCATTGGATCAAGGTGTCCCTAATGTCCCTGCCTCCCTGAAGGTTACCAAGTTTTGCCTCCACATCCTCAGCATTTCCTCACTGAGCTCCTCTTCTGATTCACTGCAGGACTCCTCCCCTGTGGCCTATAGAGCTGTGTCATGATCCTCTTCCTCCAGTGAGTACTCCCTTTCCTGTGCCAGATTGTGGAGAGAGCAGCATGCAACCACAATCAGTGACACCCACTCTGGGGGGGAATATTGCAATGCTCCTGAATGGTCCAGGCATCAGAAGCGAATCTCAAGGAGACATATGGTCCTCTCTATCACTGTCCTTGTGAGGGCATGACTCTTATTATAACACTGCTCTGCCTCTGTTCTTGGTGGCAGAGAGATGTCATAAGCCACCTCTTCAATACATAGTCCTCATCACCCAGCAGCCATCCATCCAGCCAGGCTGAAGAGCCTCGGCAACTCGGAGTGTCTCAGGATGTACGTGTCATGCGAGCTGCCAGTGTACTGTGCACAGACTTGCAGAATCCGCATCCTCATCACACATTATCTGGATGTTCATCAAGTGGAATCCCTTCCTATTGATGGAGGCACCCAGTTGACCCACTGGTGCCATGATGGCCACATGTGTGCAGTCAATGGCGCCCTGTACATGGGGGAACCCAACAATCGCTGCAAAGCCTCTGGTTTGTTCAGCCTGGCTGGTCTCAGCCATACGGTAAAGAATAAAGGTCAATACCTACCTGAACAGAGCTTCTGTCACCAGCTTGATGCAACTATGGACAGCTAATTGGAAGATTCGACACAGATCGCCCACTGAGCCCTGGAAAGAGCCGGAGGCATAGAAGTTGAGGGCCACCGTGACCTTCAGAGCCACTGGCATGGGATGTCCACCCACACGGTCGGAGCTGATCTCAGGCCCAATCATATGACAGATGGAGGTTACTGTCTCCCTGGAGAGGCAGAGCCTCCTTCAGCATTGCACCTCAGACATATTGAGGTAGCTGCATCGCTGCCTGTAAACCCTGGCAGCAGGATAGTGCTATCTTCTGTGGCCCTTTCTGCTTTGGACTACCTGCTGTCCCTGCACCCCTTGCGCCTGCGCCTCTCCTCCCACAGGTCCCTCCTATGGAAGCTGCATTGGGACACGTGGCCCCCTCTCCCCTCTGCCCCTTTCTTCCTCACAGGAGGTACCTCCAGCAGAGACCACAATCCCCATTACCAGGGTAACAGAAGGCTGTCTGATACCTGTAAGGGTCCACATGGTCTGAATCCTCCAGGGGCCTCGGAGACAGCAATGAGTCCTAATATGAAGCCTGGAAATGTTAAGAATGAATGAAGCCTTGAACAGAGATGAGGCTGCCAAGTGCCAATAAGCAACCAGCAGCAAACTATTTCCAAAACTCTCCACGGCTCACACTGGGAATGCTGCTGACACTTTTTATCCCGCCCTTGGATGAGGTTTATGAAAATGCCGGCTGGCCGCCTGCCCGTTTTGCCCGTGTGATGAGCTGAAAAATCGCAGTCAACTAGACACTTAAGGGCCTTAAGTGGCCCCTTAATTAGTGTTGGGTGCCGCACTGGCACCCGTGCATGCCCACCGAGCGAAATATCGCGCGAGTACGCAATGACATCAGGGCGCTCACCTGACATCATCGCGCACTATTTTGCTCCTGCCTGTGGGATGTAAAATTCTGTCCCATATTACAATCCCTGTGCTCATTTTTATGAGCTAACCGATGTTTTCTGGATGATTCAGCAAGTTTATCCAGAGAGCAACCATGCAATACAGGCATGGGAAATCTAACTTCAGTCCCCGATCTGTGCTGAGTTAAATTATTTCGGTCAGAGTGATACCAGCAACACTGTTTAATAACAGGGTTAATATATAGTAATGGCTTTTTAAACAAGGATGTGATATATAATAACAGGTCACTCGTTTTAGTAACAGGAACACTATAACGATAAGATTATAATAACAGGGACATGACAATCTGTGTCTGTACCTCCAGATTGGAAAGGGGAAATAACTGTTCACGGGTCTTACTGCCGTTCATTACACAGTGATCCCACGCTGGGAGAGGGTGTGAGAAGATTTTGGATAAGGATCAGATTGGGCTAACCGTGTTTCCATTCTCCAGTCAAATAGCCTTCGACATTAAGGCTGTTAGCTACATAATGGTGATTTTGGTGTGTGCACCAGCACTCAACATATAGCGTCTTTCAAGATAGCAAGAAAGAAAACTGTCAGAGAAAAATTCGGCAGGGAGGGGAGATAGTGTTTTGCTGAATAATTCTGTGGTTTAATCAGGAAGGTCATAAAGTTACATCAGGCCCTAACTTCCGAACTTCAGTGCACTGTATCTGGAAGGTGACCCAAAGATGCGCTGGGGAACGCAGCCACCAGCCCCCCACCCCGGCTCCATCCAACACCCTCCTCCCCGCCCCAACCCCGCTCCATCCAGCACCCCTCTAACCCTCCCCCTCCCCTCCACTCCACCCAGCACCCCCGCTCCACCGCTCCACCCAGCACACCATCTCCCCTTCACCCCACCCCCACTCCACCCAGCACCCCCTACCCCTCCCCCCCACCCCGCCCCACCCAGCATGCCCCTCCCCCCACCCCGCTCCACCCAGCACCCCCCTCCTCCCTCCCACCTCTGAATCTCCCAGGTAAAGATTGCACAGCAATTGCAAACTTCCTTTGGGCAGTTGCCCCACACTGGGAAACGTGTGATAATGTGGTTTAAATCGCAAACTTCGAATGGTTTTGGCTGTGTTACAGCAATAGTTGCCCAGAAAAAATTAGAGGAATTAAAACCCCGTCTAGCATCTGGGTAACTATTGTACTGACCTACCCCAACACCACCTCACCCACCCTCCCCCCATGGGACACCCCCCACCACCCCCCCCAACACCATGCAGGACACCCTCCACTCCCTCCCCATTACCCCCTCCCTGACTATCCCACAACGCATGGGCTCCCCCGTCCATTGACCCTCCACAGGTCTCCTCCCATCCCTGACTATCCCCTCCCCGAGCTCCCAGAGGGCTCCGGATCACAACCCCCCACAACTACCCTACGCGCTCCCCCAGCCTGACCTTACCCTGCCACCCCACCAGCCCATTCCCCCCAGACCCGACTCCCGAATCCCATACCCCGCCCCCTCACAGATCAGGTTCGACTATCCTCAAAATATTTCCATCCTACCACAGGCCCAGCTCCCAAATCCCCCACCCCATGCCCCCCACCTGCCCAGGTCCGACTCCCACTTTCCCCAACTCCGGACCGACTCCCCTCCACCCCCACCAGGCCCGATTCACACTGACCCACCATCCCACTACCAGGCTTGTCTCCCCCACCCCCTCCCACCTCCAAAGGCACGTCTCCCGAGTCCCTCCTCACCCCGGCGAGGCCCGACTCCCACCCCCAGGCCTGACCTGACTTCCTCCCCCACACCCCTAGGCCCAAACAGACTCCCTCAACGCCCGAGGCCTGACCCGATCATCTGCACTGGTCCATTCTGACCCGACTCCCCCACCAAATCGCACTCACTTACGTTACACACTTACTTCCTTGCCTGGCCTGGCACTATGAACGTACCTGATTTATAGCAGCTTGTGCCTTAAAAAAGTGGGTGTGGCTTACTTATCTGCCACTGAGCTGCCCTCATTGGTAGGCCCCGGGAGCACGCTGCGCTATACAGACCTTGCCCGGCCTGAATTGGACCTCGGGTGAGATAGGAGCGGCTGGATTCCAAGGTAAGTAACAATGAGCGGAGTGGCAATCCGACTCAATCGTCACTTCACCGGAAGTTACGGGCCATCAAGTCTGCTGCACAGAAATGGACCATTCAGCCCAACTGGCCTCTGCTGGTGCTTATATTCCACACAAGTTTCATCCGAACCTGCACCGCCTCACTGTATCAATATATCCTTTTACCTCTTTCTCGCTCATGTGTTTATCCAGCTTCCCCTTGAATGTATCTATGCTGTTTGCCTCCTCCCCTCCTTTGTCTTAGTGAGTTCCACATTCTTATCTCTCTTTTTGGTGGAAGAAGTTTCTCCTGAATTTTGTATTGGATTTAGGAATGAATTAATGATATTTATGGCTCTAGTTTTGGGACATGTAGCTTCTATACGTTAAGTACTTTGAAGCACTCCAGGAAATCTTATTGTGCTGTTACCACCAGAGATATGTTGAATGCAGCAGATCAAAGTTGAATAATACAACATTATTGAGTTTTATGTCATGCTGGATCAATTTTAGTGTCATTTAAAGGATTTTACAAAGTGTTGCAAAGGATTTTACAAACCACCTGTGATCTAAAACCTTAATAAGTTCAATAATTAGCTCCAATTTTCATACACAAATGCATCTATTTAGAAAATATACGCAAAACACTACAAATAATTTGTTTTGAAAGTTAGAGCAAGCAATTGTTATATTGTGGAGATTATTGAAGCAAATTATGTAAATTGGCATGTATTTACATACATTTCTCAATACACAGTAGACCGTTTTCGGTGCTTAACAAATACAAAGCCTATATTAGTAGGGGATATATGCCATGTTGCCAAAGTACCTTAATGTAATATGTCAACTGGAATTTATTTAACATTCAAATTCAGTTAGGGGTGGGGATGGGACATGCTTTCATTAACTCAATAAATGCAAGGTTTGGCACAATGAAATTTGGAGAGTGAATTCAAAATGCTATCAGGGATAATATTTCAAATATATGATAATTAGGCACAATTTGCAAAGGCAAATGGGATTTACTCAAAATGTAACTATATTATTTACAATGGAAAAATGATTTGCTCTAGGTTTACCCAACATTCACTTGACACAATTATACCATTGTGCAAAAATGCAAATGAGTGAATATAATTAACATAGAAACAAATTCATTTGTACAAGGTTTGAAGGGAATTTTCAGCAAGTGTGTACTTTTTGAAGTGTAGTAGTCACTGTTGTGACATAGAAGAAGGGAGACAATCAGCACCAAACAAAGAGAAATCAGATAAACAGCAAAATAATCTGTCTTTTGGATATTGGTTGATATGGGATATGTTACATCCACCGGAGGACAGCACCTCCCACGGGGCAGCACTCCCTCAGTACTGCACTGGAGTGTCAACCTGACTTGTTCTCAAGTGGGACTTGAAGTCACAACTTTATTGTGTGCTACCAAACTGACACCCAACTGATCCCAAAATTGCCTGCCCCCAATCTCTTGTCAAGTTTGTTCATTGTGAAGTTGAGCCAATTAGGCTAAGGAGATCCCAGTTTTGGTCTTCCGTCTAAGCAGTTAGAGGATCAAAACTAGAAGAGAGACAGCAGCTCTACAATTAGTCTCAGTGTCCTGGGATTATGGAAGTTTAAATTTAGCAAAGGGGTTGAAATCCTGACTGATATACAGCTGCCCCTGTGACTGAACCTCTTGAGAAGATGCCAGCTGATGATGTGCAGCCATTGGATTCCCACATTGCCAAGTGAGTGATGGTCACTGGACTAGTAATCTGGAGGTCTAGGCTAATGCTCTGGAAACAGGTGTTCAAATCCCACCGTGGCAGCTGGTGAAATTTAAATTCAATTAATTAACGTACTCAGTTATTTTTTTAAAATCTGGAATTGAAAGCTTTCCTCAGTGATATTGACCATGGCCAGAATTTTTCACTCGGTGTGCGGGCATGTGCCAGACACGCTCGAGCGTAAAATGACGCACAATGACATTGGTTGAACGTCCCGATGTCATCACGCACTTGTGCAAAATTTCAGTCAGTGGGCGCGCGCTGACAATTAAGCGGCCCATTAAGGCCTTCAGTGAACTAATTGTTTGGAATTTTTCACTGCCCGTCCAACCGTTCAGTTGGCGGGTGGGTGAAAAGGCCAAGCAGCCTTTGCGTTTTTGAGGAAACCTCATCCACGGACAGGATGAGGTTTCAACCAGTGATTTAAAAAAATACTCTTTACACTCATACTTAACATGTCCCTGCTCATGTGACAGAGTCACATGAGGGGACGTGTTTTCATTATTTTAATAATCTTTATTTTTATTGGTAAAAATCTTCAGCTCCCTGAGGTAGCTCTGTGCATCAGGAAGCTTTTACTGTGGCACCCGCACACACGTGCGAACTTCAGCGCTCACGCATCCGGCCCCAAGCCTGGCATCGCTGTGCGCTGCGGCGTGTGTCTCGTGCTGGCTATCCATTAATTGGCCAGCCTGCGTGAAAATGCAATCGGGGTCCAATCGCAGGTGGCGGTTGGTTTCCTGGCCGCTCATGGGCCCACCCAGCGAGGGCAAAATTCTGCCCCATGAAACAATCATTGATTGTTGTCAAAACCCATCTGGTTCACTAAAATCCTTCAGGGATAAAAATCTGCCATCCTTACCTGGTCTGGCCTGCATGTGACTCCAGACCCACAGCAATGCCCTCAAGGAAAATTAGGGATGGGCAACAAATGATGGTTTTGCCTGCAAGACCCACATCTCATGAATGAATCTAAAACTACGAACACCCAATCACATCACAATGAACGAATATAAAAAAATGAACACCTAGCCACATCACAATGCTGTTCCCGCTCTTGAGAACATTTAGAGCACTTGGATCTTGTATGTAACCTGTGCACAAGACTTAGTAAGTTCGCCACACCCACCCCACCCCCAACCAATGGTCACTAGAGACAAAGTGAGAAATGGATGGGTAAGGAGTACGACTTTTGCCAAAGCCCATTCTCTCCCTAAAAGAGGACCTTCCTCAACATTTAGTTGGTAGTTATTTCAGCTTTCATAAGCCTTAACTGGATGTTCCAGCAATTTCGGTGTGTGTTGGAAACAGAGCAGTTGAGCCGATCTTTGTGTTCTCAGGCAGTACATTGCCATGCAAGCTGATGCGGCAACCAGAGAGCAGCAGGCCCAGTGGAGACTTACCAGGATCATAGTGACTGGCTCCTCATTGTGAAGATTCATGAAGAAACAGCGGCTGCTGCTTTGAGGTGGAAGAGCCCATTGAACAGTCAACATCTTCAAGAGTGAAAGAGGAGAACAAAGTCTAGGAAGGCATAAATTGGAATAGAGGTGATGGTTCATAGTGGTGGACGGCAGGGAGAGGTACAATTTTGGTTGCTCAGTAGAGGGAAATCCTCTATTATTTCACCAGTTTTCTCAGCCTTTAATTGCCAACCTGACTGATCGCTGGGGAAATAAAATAACCATCACTGTGTTTGCTTACGCAACAGTGTCTATGAATTTCTACATTGAGTGCTGGGGTTATAGGACATCAGAATTGATTATAGATTCCTGTTTCACTGGGAATGAGAACATTCCACTGGTTTCACACAAGTCAATTTCAGGTCAATACAATGATTACAATGCCCTGCTTAGCTTGATCCACAAAGGCAGCTTGGGAACTAGTGCAGGAGGGGCCACTGGAAAAAAAATTGAAAGATTGCAGTCATTTAAGGTTTAGAATCATAGAATAGTACAGCATAGGAGAGGGGCAGTTGGCCCACTGAGTCTGTGCCAACTCTTTCAAAGTGCAATCCAATTAGTCCAATTTAGTCTTGGGGTTCTGAAACAGGTAATACTTTCCAGATTAGCATAAACAGAGACCTAATGCCTGCATTAGGCAGGTGCCCTGTGTGCATTTTAGGTTGCTAGGTGCCAAATTGGCAGTGGGCACATTTCTAGAAAGGGGTAATCTGATGTGAAGTACAACCCTCCAAAATTGGTATTCCAGCCTGCATTTTGTGCCCAGAAATTGTGTGAACATGAAATTTTGATGTACCAAACCACCTCCTATTGCATAGAATCCCTGTGTACCAAATCACTTTACATAATTGCCATTAATTAGACTTCTAGTGTCCTATATTATTACATAGAATTATATAGGATGTACAGCTGAGAAAAAAGCAATGCAGCCTAACTGGTCCATGCTGGAATTTATGCTCCACAGAGGCCTCCTCCCACCCCCTCCTCAACTCTACCCTAGCTACACAAATGTTTATTTCTTCCTCCGTCATGTGTTTTTCCAGCTCCCTGTCAGGTGCAGACACAATGGACTAAATTGTCTCCTTCTGCACTATGACAATTCTGTGATTTTGTGTGTCCCCGTGGTGAGGTAAAACCAAAATAGCATGAAATATGTGAACTCAGTTGCAGAAGCAGAAAAACCACGAGGCTGAATTTTATCCCATATTTGTTTTGTGTATGAAAAGCACTCAATGGTGCACTGCCTTGAGGTGTTCTATTATGCCACACTGTAAAACATTGCTTTATGGCACTGAGCGAATCTCCACTGGCATGTTATTTTTGCCTCCAATTCTGCTGCATGTCCAAAAGGGAGCCTTAAAATCTCATGTGGGAATCATGCAGAGAAGCCCCACAGACCTAGCCCAAGGTTAAATTCCAAAGTAAGATTTAAATGAAAATGTTTCTTTAATCGTGTAAGACATACGTTAGCAATAATCTACTCTTCCCTGCAGGATCCATAGTCGGTGTGGACTTAAAATGATCTCAGTACGGTTGATTTTCCCAGTTTCTGCACTGATTTACAATCCACCCTCCCTTTCACATCGTACCATAAATGATAGGAGCGGGCAAGGGCAATTGCATAGAATTCTATTCATGACACATTTATTTATCTATTTATCACCATTTCAGAGATTAGCACCACATTCGCCATTAGATCCATCGCCAGCATCACAATGTCTCATTTTAATCGATGAGTTTTAATGGAATAGGCTCTTAGCATCGTGCTCTGGGCCAGACATTTACTGCGCTGAGAGCGACATTATTAGGTCATTCTTACTGTTCTAATCCACACCATGGGCAGGACTTTTACCTCGTCGGGCAGGCGCGGTGGACAGGAGCGGTGGAATTGGCTGCCGCCTTCAATCGAGTCCCGACTGCAATTTCACGCTGGTTGGCCAATTAACAGCCCGCCAGCATGAATCGGGTGCTGCGACTCTGAGTGCCGCCTGGGTGGGGGCAGGAGGAGGGCGAGCGTGGACGTTGGCGCATGCGCGTGGGACCCTGCGCTGAAAGCTCCCTGAAGGCACAGAGCTGCCTCAGGGAGCTGAAGATTTTTAAAAACATAAATAAATACTTTAAAAACGTTAAAAACATTTCCACTCATGTGGCTCTACGGGATATGTTATAAATGAGATTTCAACATTTTTAACTTTATTTTTAATTCCTGTTGGAAACCTCATCCGGTCTGTGGTTGAGGTTTTATAAAAAAAATCCAAAGGCCACTTGGCCTTTTCCCCCATCCGCCAACTGAGCGGTTGGAAAGGCAGCAAAAAAAAATCAGATTTAGTTAGTGGATTAAGGGCCTTAATAGGCCTCTTAATTGTTGGCAGGCACGCTGCCAACTCGCCGAGCGCGCCCACCAAGCGAAATGCTGTGAGAGTGCACGATGCTGTCAAGAGGCGGGCCTAACAAGACCATCGAGCACCATTTTACTCTCGCTCGGGTCGGGCACGCGGGCACGAGAGAAAAATTCTGCCCCATGTTGTTGTCTCTAGATATGACCCAGTTCCAGTGGCCATTGCCAAACTGACTTGGTTTGATTACAAACTGAATAGTATGGGTGGTACAGAAAAATAGTTTGGGCCCTTTCGAAAGGCCAGCACTTTGGCGGCAAGAACTGATTCTGCAGTAAATGCAATAAATTTAAATTTACAGTGCCTTTAAATGGATGGAAAAAATGTTTAACTGGCTACAAAATACATCTCTTTTCACGTAATCAGAACTAGTTAATACGGTAAAACAAAAATAAAAATACCTGGAAAAACTCAGCAGGCCAGCGGAGAGGAACACAGTTAACATTTCGAGTCCGTATGACTCCGTATGCTGTCAGACCGGCTGAGTTTTTCCAGGTTTTTTATTTTTGTTTTGGATTTCCAGCATCCACAGTTTTTTGCTTTTATCCTAGTAAATATGGTACCTTGCTACAAAACTGCACATCCTTTAGCAGCAGTCTCAAACCTCCCTCAGCTCTAATCAAGTACATTCAGGAGTCAGCTCCTCACTCTTGCTGGTTTAACGGGTGCCTAAGTTAACTTCATTGGGCAATTAAAATCACTGGATGATGTGAAAGACAAGGACATTTAGCCCATTGTGCCTGTGCCAGCTCTTTGAAAGAGCTTTCCAAATAGTTGGATTCACCTGCTCTTTCTTCATGGCCCAGGCAAATTCTTCCTTTTCAAGTGTTTATCCAACTCTCTTTAGAATGTAATTATTGAATCTCCTTCCACCACCCTTTCAGGTGGCGCATTCCAGATCACAACAACTCACTTGGCAAAAATAAAATTTTCACCTCTTCTCTGGTTCTTTGATCAATTAATTTAAATTTGTGCCTTCTGTTACTGACCCTTCTGCCACTGGAAAAAGTTTTATTTTTATTTATTCTATCAAAACCTTCCATGGCTTTAAACATTAAATCTCCTTCTCTGTTCTAAGGGAACAATCCCAACTTCTCCAGTCATTCCACATAACTGAAATCCTGGATCCTTGGTTCCATTCTAGTAAACCTCTTCTGCATTCAAATTATTGCCAGATTATTTTAAAATATATAAAAAAAGGAGTGGAGACCTGTGCACAAGAACTTTTGTTAAGATTGGACAAAAGTCTATGTGAAAGACGACGCTAATTTAATTTCTTGGATTTGCACATTTGTGCCTTGTGAAGATGACTGCACACAGGCTCATATCCTTTGTTTAATTTGCAGCTTAGAAAGTAATTAGCAGGGATAAAGCCAGTGGAATTATAAAATTCACAGAGCAATGCCGGCATCAGCAGAATGGAAAATTGTCTTTGTGTAAGTCAAAAGCAAGGTTGTGAAATTCTGATTCACCCATGCCGTAGTGGCAACCTCACAAATACATCATCTGATGGAGATGCAACTAAGGGCAGTCGATAGAATACACAACAATAGGACAGCATTTTAATACTAAATCAATCTTAACTTTAGCCCAGGCACATTTGGCCAAATGGCCTCTTTCTGCGCAAAATATTTCGATGATTCCAAGGTATCCAATTAACTTTTGAAAACTACTATTGAATCTGCTTCCATCAACTTTCAGGCAGTACAGTAGGATAATTTTAAAATGTATTTGTTTTAGTTTTTGCCAGTTCAGCACATCAACAGCAGGCAAATGGAGTTGAAGTGCAGATCAGCCATGATCTGCTTGAATAATGGAATGGGCTTGAAGGGCTGAATGGCCCACTCTTGTTTCTGCATTAGGCAGGTAAGGTTTTGTTTGTTGGATAATTTAGGTGGTTTTTATCTGCATTTTGTTCTCCAATTGAAAGATATTATTGGGAAAAAAAATCAATATTCCTCATTGTTTCTCTCTGACGTTGCTAGACCCCAACAACAACTTATATTCACATTGCACCTTCAATGCAATGAAAGGCCCCAATTTAGGCATTTCACAGGCGCATTATAAAACAAAGTATGACACTGAGTTAAATAAGGAGATATTAGGTCAGATGACCAAAAGCTTGGTCAAAGAGCTATGTTTAACAAGTATCTTAAAGTAGGAAAGTGAGGTAGAGAGGGGGTGAGGTTTAGAGGGGGAATTCCAGAGCTTGAGGCCTAGGCAACCGAAGGCATGGCTACCAAAGGTGGGGCAATTAAAATTGGGGATGCTGTTGAAGTCAGAATTAGAAGGAGCTGTAGTGTTGGAGGTGATTACAGAGATAAGGAGGGACAAGATCATGAAGTGATATGAAAAGAAGGACGAGAATTTTAAAGTCAAGGCTTTGCTTGACCGGGAGCTAATGGAGGCCAGAAAGCACAGTGGGGATGGGTGAACAAGACTTACTGTGAGTTAAGACGTCAGCAGCAGAGTTTTGGATGACTTCACGTTTACAGAGGGTAGAATGTAGGAGACCAGCCAGGAATGCATTGGTTTAGTCGAGTCTGGAGGTAACTAAGATATTGATGAGGGTTTCAGCAACGGTTGAAACATGACAGGGGCAAAGTCAGGCGATGTTACGCACCTGGAAATAGGTGGTCTTAGTAATGGCATGAATGTGAGATTGGAAGCTCATGTCAGGGTCAAATGTGACACCAAGACTGTGAACAGACTGGCCTAATCTCAGACTGTTACCAGGGAAAAGGATAGAGCCGGCAGCTAGGAAACTGAGCTTGGAATGGGAACTGAAAACAATGGCTTCAATCTTCCAAATATTTAATTGGAGGAAATTTCTGCTCATCCAGTACTGGATGTCAGGTAAACAGTCTGATGATTTAGCAACATTTAAGAAGGGTCAGGAGAGGTGGTGGGGAAGTAGAGTTGAGTGTCATCAGCGTACATCTGAAAACTAATATTCTGCCTTCAGATGATGTCACTGAGGGGCAATATGTTGATGAGAAACGAGGAGGGGACCAAGGCTGATTTTTAGGGGATACCAGGGTTAACGGTGCAGGAGAAGCCATTGCAAGTGTTTCTTCAGCTCTGATTAGATAGATGAGAATGGAACCAATTGAGAACAGTCCCAGCCTGCTGGATGACAGTATCGAGGGCGTCGGAAGAGGATAGTATGATCAACTGTGTCAAAGACTACAGACAGGTTGAGAAGGAAGATGGGAGAAATTTTACTTTTCTAATCACATAGGACATCATTTGTGACTTTGATAAGAGTTGTTTCAGTACTGTGGCGGAGGGAAACATGATTGGAGGGATTGAAACAAAGTTTTATGAAGGACGGGAATGGAAAGAAAGCACTTTCCAATGTATTCTTAATTACATTTTTTTATGCATTCATGGGGTGTGAGCATCAGTGACAAAGCCAGCATTTATTGTCCATCCCTAAGTACCCTTGAGAAGATAACAGTGAGCTGCCATCTTGAACTGCTGCAGTCCATGAGTTGTTAGGAAGGAAGCTGCAGGATTTTGACCCAGGGACAGTGAAGGAGCAGTGATATATTTCCAAGTCAGGATGGTGCATGACTTAGAGCGGAACTTTCAGGTGGTCGAGTTCCTATGCGTCTACTGCCCTTGTTCTTGTAGATGATGGAGATCACAAATTCAGAAGGAGTCTTGGCAAGGGGCCTTGACTTGTCATTTGAACAAAAATTAAACATCTGCATTTAGCTACATGTTCCACAAGCCATAGCATAAAATATAACAGGTGGGAAAGGGAAACAGTCAAAAGGTTAAAAATGTGGTGGTTACCTTGGGGTCATGTAATTGAGAGGCAATGTTGTCATGTTTTTAAATGTTAGTCATAATTTTTTTTATTATTTCATGGGATGTGGGCACAACATTTATTGCCCATCCCTCATTGCCCCTGAGAAGGTGGTGGTGATGTTATCGTGGACTGCGTGGGCTGGTTAATTAATTTGTCACAGGTAATTGGCCCAGTGCTCTCTTAAGAAAAATCAACAGTAAACCTCAATGAAAAATGTACCATGGTATGATACTGAGCCCCTTGGAGAGGGGGCATCCCAGGTTTAATCTCTAGTTTATGCCAAGTAAGCCAAACTCAAGAGCAGCAGTAATGTGACCAATTGATTCAGTAGCCCCAGTCTACATGAGGTACAAGCCACATGCAACAATTTCTACCAATGGTGACTCTCTCCAGTTCCTGCAGCCTTTTCCTTGCTGTGAGGTGGCTACAGGTTAAAGCTAGGCAGCTTTTATGATTGAATAGATTTTTAAAAGTTATTTATTCTCTGGCCGTAGGCATTGTTGGCAAAGCCAGCATTTATTGTCCAATCCCAATTACCCTAAATATCAGCACTTGCTGTCAAGATTCAGATGTGAAAAATTATCATATGGGCAAAAGGCTAACCTCACCACCCCCTCATACTACCCCCCCACCCCCACCACCACCACCACCACCACCTGGCACTACTGCAAATCCCCCACCCTACAGTTTATACTCCCCAGTATAAATTGTACACTTTGACAAAGGCCAATAAAGGAAAATGTGGAATTCCAGAGTACAGACAGAGGAGGGGAATTGGCCTAATTGGATGGCTATTTTAAAGAACCAGCACAAGCACGACAGACAAAATGGCTTTGCTCTGTGGTGCTTCATACAATTTTTCTACAATTCTATTTCGCACCACTGAGCGGTATCAAAATTTGATATCATTTTAAGGGTGTTCCAAGTAAGAACCAGATCTAGAGAAGACTCATTAGTCCCGCTGCTGATCTTTCCCTGCCACCCATCTAATTAGAGTGGATATAAAAGCTGTCGGCACCACATGGCACAATAAGGGTTTGTGTTTGATGTCGAGTTGCATTGTATTAAGGTTGCACTGGGACTGCAGTATGACAGTGCTTTTCACAACATCTGCAGGACATCTGAACATGGGATGATTTGCTCTATAATATAATATAAATAAGCCATTCATACTTATTTCTACTGCTCATAACTGCATGTATTCCTTCTCCATCTAAAATGAGCCCGTTCAATAAATTATAACACCTAGAGACTCACTATGTTGCACATGTGCTGCCCAAAGTGCATTGCTGGGAAATAAATGACCAAGGCAAAAATATCCTACTGCTTGGAGGGGAGCAGGAATATATAAATTAGGACTGTCTGTGAGTTTTACAGGAGGCAACAGGGCTGATAGATGTATCTTCAAAGAAACTGTCTTCATAAATAGCTTATTAGGGTAAATCATACAACATTTAGTACAGCAGCATTTAATAGCAGTAGCAATTACAAACTATTGCAGTGAAATGGATTCCAGATTAATGAACAAATGCTTTGCCCAAAAATGTGCTATATTTGGATCAGGATTATGCTCGGATGGGTACTTCTGTAAACTGTAGATAAAGCCAGGCAATTTGCAAATCTATGTCTGGCAGACCATTTAAATCATTCATTCCATAAATCTACCTGACCGAAAACAGATAATGTAGTGCATTGGTTCCATCTGACTGATAATAAAAGGAACAGATACTATTTTGAAGCTTCAGCACGCACATGGCAGCGGTATAGTACAAACAAAATGGTGGAAGCGCTTTTTGACATTTTAGTCATCTCTTCCTTTGACAGAACACCCCACACAACACACACAATGTCAGCAATATACAGTACACCATAGAAATCATTTTGATAAAATCTCCCTAAAATTATGTGCTATTGCCACTGGGTGAGATTTAGCATTGGCCAGTGTATCGTGTTGAAAATTTAAACGGATATTCTACATTTTGTTTTGTACTTGTTATAATGTGGAAATGCAGCAAAGTGGGATTGGATAGGAAGTTGTTTGGTACTTTGGGAGCTGTAGAGTTGAAAGTGCAATTTCAGTTGCTTTCTGGAAGCTTATTCAATGGGATTTATGGAAAGTGAAATGGTCAGCAGGGATTCTATATGAATGGAGAAAGTTTGGAACATCACAATTGTATATTTGTATCTGAATTAAGTAGCACCAGTTTGTCTAGTGGCAGTCTTATCTCTAATCAGAATCTTCTGTGTTCAAGCCTGCACAACAGGACTATACACATGAACTACGCTGACGCTTCAGTGCCATATCTAAGGGAGAGTTACCTTTTCAGAGGTGCCTTCAGATGGTTGTTAAAGATGCCATTGCACTACTTGATAAAGAACTGGCCAACATTTCTACCCCCGGCCAACGCTACCAAAGAACAGACTAACTAGTCATTTGACTCTTTCCTATTTGTGAAATTCTGCTGTGCACAAAATATCTCCAGTATTTGTCTCCACAGCAAAAGTCATTGCACTTTAAGAGCAATTCACTGTCTGTGAAGCATTTTGACATCCTTCTGAGAAATAGAATAATGTGCTTTACAAAAGCTTTACTTTAGCTACACAGAGGTAACATTAATTTATAATTCACTGCCACAATTTACATACTAGCAACACATCCTGTCCCAAGATTAGCTATCGGATTAGTATGTTACAGAATCACCTATTGAAAGCCTATAAACATTATTTTGCAGATTAGTTTCCTCTGGTAAACTCGCTAATAAACTGCATTATTTTATTGTAATAGTCACCAGGGCAGACTTTATCCTTTATTCATTGTCCGTATATGTCCAACTAGGCCAGGAGTCACTGGTTGGCAAGGACTCAGGCAGATCGTCTTCTACCTAATCCCCTAGGGCTCCCAAGATGAATTCTAAAACATCAATCATGGTCATAGTTAATTTATCACAGAACAGGAATCAAATCTGGATTTAACCTGATTTGTAATGTTTAGCTGTTCACTGAGTGCCGAGGCATTTGAGGATCAAGGACAAAAACACGCTTTAATAAAATAAAAGGACAATACAGAGAGGCAGGACACTGTCTATCCTCAAAGTGCTCATGGCTTCCCTGCGTGGGGCTTGGATTAAAATCTCAGCTGGAGCGCAATGAAGTCATTGGAGGCTGTCCTGCATATCGAAAGAAGAGCTTGTGAGCTTCAGGCGATTGTCCTTGTCACCTGCAGTCGGCCGGATAAGAACCAAATTTATTTTAGCCAAATCTATTCACCAGGCAAGGTGGGCATGGAGATGTTGAAAATCAACCCCATAAACATCTACCTTTAGAGAAGAGCACTTTAGCGTACTATTGCGCTACCGAGGCTGTGAGGAGCAGAGCCCTACCGCATCAAAAATTCGATAAGTTTAAGAGTTTGGGAGATATAGTTCATTTTCAAGCATGTCTACTGTTTGATGCAGGGGTGGCATGGGAAGCGGGGGGTGAACTCATATGGAATCTAGACACCAGCATAAATCAATGGGGAGCCAAACAGCCTGTTTGACTGTACACGCTACGTAATTCTATTTACAGAAACAAGGAAACAGATGAAATACTCTTAGAGCAAATCCAAGCTGTTGAGTTTTCAAAGTGCAATCAGAGTAGTTTTGTGAACTCAACAAGAGGAGGGACAGGGAGGGTCACTCCAGCATTAGCAGTAAAGGTACTGCAATAGATGCCAAACCATCTGAGTGTGCGAGCTAGTCAATTTTCAACTGAAGGGGTTGTTGAAAAAAGAGAACACTGTCCATTTATTTCAAAAAAATCAATACTATAGAGTGGTCACTATACTTTTAAAGACAATGACACAGTTGAAAATTAAATAAGGTTGCAATTTTACATTACATGGAATGATTTTTTTTATTGTTAAATATACAGCACAGGAACAAGTCATTCTGCCCCATTAGCCCATGAAGGTATTCATGCTCCTTTCAAGTTATCTCCTTTCATTTCTTATTTAACTCCACGTCTTCCTCCACATGCATATCTAGCCTCCCCTTAAGTCATAAAAGGTGGCAGGACAGGTAGAGAGAGCTGTTTCTAAAGTATACAATATTCTAGGCTTCATTAATAGGGGCATAAAGTACAAGAGCTGGGAGGTTATGATGAACTTATATAAGACAGTGGTTAGACCTCAGCTGGGGTATTGTGTACAGTTCTGCGTGCCACACTATGGGAAGAATATGAACACATTGGGGAGAGTGCAGAAGAGGTCTATGAGAATGGTTCCAGGATGAGACACTTCAGTTATGAGGGAAGATTGGAGAAGTTGGGACTATTTTCCTTGGAGTGGAGAAGGCTGATAGGAGACTTGATAGAAGTTTTCAAAATGATGAGGGGCCTGGACAGAGAAACTTCCCACTCGTAAATGGATCAAGAACCAGAGGGCACAGTTTTAAAGTGTTTTGCAAAAGAAGCAAATGCGAGGTGAGAAAAAACTTTTTCACACAGTGAGTACTTAGGGTTTGGAATGCACTGTCTGGTAATGTAGTGGAGGCAGGTTCAACTGAGGCATTCAAGAGGGCATTGGATGATTATCTAAATAGAAACAATGTGCAGAGTTATGGGGAAAAGACAAGAGATTGGCACCAAGTTAAAATGCTCAGAGACTCGGTGCAGACAAGATGAGCTGAATGGCCTCCTTCTACGCCATGACAATTCTGTGATTCTGTGAATACATATTTGCTAGTACAAGTTTTGCTGAAAGAAGAGACATGTCTCTTTTTATCTTGCACTCATCAGGACACTTCGCAAGAATACCAATATAAGGGGACAACAACAATTTATAGGGAAAAGTTTTCCCGTTGGCGAGCGGGGGCAGGGACGGGGCCCGCTCGCCGATGCATAAAATGATGAAGCAATGATGTCGGGCGGGCGTCCTAACGTCACCGCACGTCATTTAGATTGTCAGTTCAGCGGGCGTGCAGCTGAGTCGGCTGCACGCCTGCCGAACTGTCAAAGGCCTATTGAGGCCAATAAGAAAGTAATTAAAGTCATTAAGAATGCTGCCCATCCAACCTTAAGGTTGGCGGCAGGCGAAAAGCCCAGGTGGCCTTTGCATTTTTCATGAAACTTCATCCACTGGCGGGATGAGGATTCATGAAGGGTTCGTTAATTAAATAAAATTTTTTGAAAAAATTAATGGACATGTCCCAGCTCATGTGACAGTTTCACATGAGAGGACATGTCCTTAAAATGATTTTACCTTTTAAGAAATTTTTCAAAATTTAAACCTCTATGCTTCAGGGAGATTTCTGTGCTCTTTCACACACATGCGCAAAATAGTGCAGGCCCCAACTCAGGGAATCCCCTCCGCCTACACAGGGGGTGCACAGCGCTTCCGGGTGTGTGTCATGCTGGGCAGGCCTTAATTGGCCCGCCCACATAAAATGGCTGTGCGTGCCTGATCGGGGGCGCTGATCGCGTTCGCGCTTGCTCCCGCCCACCACCACACAACCCCCCCCCAAAGGGGGGAAAATTCAGCCCATGCTGTATGTGAAGAAAGTGCTGATTGGTTGGGCCCTGTTCTTTGCAAATAGAAAGAAAATATACACAAAATAAGTGACAGCCATTCACTGACTCATTCTTCAGAGTAATGCCTTGACCAATCAAGGTCAAGCTGCCTGGTTTAGATTTCAAACAATGCTTGGTCGTTAACTGTTAGTCACCATCACTGGTGCATTCTCCATGGCAATACCTCTACCAATCAGTGTCTACAATCAGCACTCTCTTCACATAAAGTATAAATTGTTGTTTTCCTCTTATATTGATATTCTTGCCTGCACCTCCTGAGCCCTACAAGAGAAGATGGTTCTCTGCATCATGGCTTCTGCTTGACAGAACCTGTCACGTCCTATCAACATCCTGGGTGTTACGATTGAACTGGACCTGCCTTATAACAGTCATCTCCTGATTTGCCAAGTCCTGTCCATCATCTACAAGGCACAAGTCAGGAGTGTGCTGGAATACTCTTTATTTGCCTGGATGAGTGCAGCTCCAACAATTCTCAAGAAGCTCGACACCATCCAGGACAAAGTAACTCGCTTGATTGGCACCCCATCGACCAGCCTAAACATTCAATCCCTCCACCACCAATGCAGTGGCAGCAGTGTGTACATACAAGATGCACTGCATAAACTCACCTAGGCTCCTTCAACAGCACCTTCCAAAACTATGACATCTACCGCCTAGAAAGACAAGCGCCGTAGACACATGGGAACACCACCACCTGCAAGTTCCCCTCCAAGCCACACACCATCCTGATGTGGAACTATATCGCCATTCCTTCACTGTCACTGGATCAAAATCCAGGAACTCCCTTCCTAAAAGCACTGTTGGTGTACCTACACCAGATGGACTGCAGCGGTTCAAGAAGACACCTCACCTCCACCTTCTTATGGGCAGTTAGTAATAGGTAACAAATGCTTGCCTAGCCAGTGATGCCCACATCCTGTGAAAGAATTTTAAAAATCAGACATCACTAAGAAATTGAGGATAATGATTTGTTCCTGCCTTCCGCTCTTTCTCAACTTCTATACCTTACTAAAAATAATGTAATATATTTTAATTAAAAAAATAGACCTTTGCAGCCAGGCCACCATTGTTGAGGGGGACTGCTAGTGAACCCAGGCTGGCAGGGAGGGCATCTAAGCTTGCCTGAAAGGGGCACTGCCCCTCCCCTACCCCAGGTCACCCACTGGGAAGCCACCTCTAGCAGCCAGACTGTCCCCCCACTGCTTGTGGGCCCTGAAAGCCGACTGGAAAATCTAACATTTGGCCTTGTGGATCCAATAGCTAAGGGAATTGGCTACCTGCCATGTGCAGGTGGTTAGCTCTGCTGCACAGCTCCCCCCACCACAGCGCAAACCCCCACATCCCCACCCCCATTCCAGGAAAAAGGGCAGGCTCGTCCAACTTCATTCCCACGCCTGGTGGGGCCTAAAAATCCAGCCCTCCATTCTCTTATCCCTTTTACTTACCACTTCTAGCCAATTAACTTTGTGGCAATTAAACCCCACCCCCCATGATTAATATTCTATGTTTTTCACTTATTTCCCTAATTATTTTCTCTATTTCGTCCTCCGCCTCTGCTCCACTATTAGGTGATTTTTGTGGAAGGCAGGGAAAAAACATATAGAGCTTACAAAGATTCCAGCTCAGTGATTCTTTATTCCACTGATACTAAATATATCAGTACATCCGAAAGAAACAAACTTCTTATATTGGACAACCATTGCGTGACACCACAAAACACAGGAAAACCATCGAGAACTCAACTCCTTGTCTCAAATCGGCAGTGTTAAACAATGGGAACTAGGGTGCCTCGAGTGCAGGAGGCATGCCGGGTTGTGATCCTGAACCATTTTCTTTATCCCCTATTCCCCGCTCTTCACAAGGCGGGCTCGGAATTTAAGCTGGACTCAAAGTGTAGCAGAGAAACAAAGTTGAGAGCTGGCATGCTCCTAGTACTCTCCTTGCTAGCTACCCTCGACCATGTAAAAAATCGCCTTACCACCCAGACCACGAATGGTATCTCCAGCTTCCTGGGGCTTCTCAGACTCAGGTAGCTTCTGTGTTTCCCAGACCATCCTTCTGGGTCCCCTAGCAGCTGGAGGCCCTCTCCAGATCCCTTCACCTTGTCTCCAGGCCGCAACATAGGCCTCAGGCCAACCTCGCTCTCTCCTGCTCATGCAAGCTTGTCCCCTTCCATCTCCTCAGGAATTTCTACCTGCAGCAGATTCTCCACTTCATCGGAGATCAGCATCGCAATCAACTTGTTGCATGCAGCACCGACATCCGGCTGCTTCTCCCCTAGGCGGAAATCTCTCCCTGGATCACACAGGCTCTCTTCTCCTTGACTGAGCTAGCTCCCATTCCCCCCACCCCTCCACGGTGGCACTAAGCTCTGCCCCCTCTGTGAGCCTGCCTAAAACTGCCCCAAGACCCAGGGGGACCCTGGACGCAACCAACCCTGCACTCTCCAACGCGGGGCCGTAACTGACCTGGCCAACAACCACCACAGGGACTGTGCAGCTCAGCTCTGAGACATTCTTACCCACACTGAAATGCCCCACAAATGTCAGGTCAAAGTCAGGGAGACAGCCCAGCACTCTCGCTACACCTCGATGACCCCCATTAGTGTGATCATCTTTAATCTCTCTCTATTTGGATTCTATTTCTGTCTTACTGATGGATGTGTCACTCTCTGTACTGTCATTATGTTATCTCTAATAGGTACAGCCACTCCAAGAGCAGCGGTATTATCATGTTATTGTTAAGAGCAGTAGTATTAGGATTCCTAGTACTTTAATAAGATGTAAGTTGTAATGCCACTGGCAATTTGAATGACTCCGTGGAAGGAATGATGAACTACTTCAGCAGCTTTCAGTCACTGTGTTAAGCTGATGTTAGGGAGATAACAGCAGCAATATTATGTGAAGTGTCCATTTCAGGTCATGTAAATTGAAATTGAGTTTCAAAATGCACTGACAATCAATTAGATTACATTGAAATGTTTCAGAATGACCATCTTAGGTTCCATGCCAACCTCCAGGAGTTTTAATTGGCTAATATTCAGTTCAGCAGGTCTTAATTTTAAAATACCCCTTCACAAAGACTGCAAATGCAGCTTCTACTAAAAAAACATTAGGCCAGTGTTGGCTATAACAGGGCATCATGTACCCAGTGAGGTGTCTTCTTGTTCTCGCCCTTCAGCTCGAGAAGGTTTTTCCGTATAAGTTACTGGACATGTGATAATTGCACGGGTGAGGGCATAGGGGCACATGGGGCTTCAAAAAACAAAGGGACTGACAGTTTATCCCTTCAATCAGTGAGATATCAGGAATGAGAAAGAAACAGCAGTTTTTTGTTTTTATATCTGAAATGGAGTCAAATCTGATATAGAAAATAACATAAAGCAAGGGGAGGAAAAGTTAGTTTCAGAGTGAGGGAGAAGAGAGATAGAAAAGTAAATTAAGAAAAAAAAATATCTCTACAAACAATTTACTAGCTAAAGGAGTGAGACTTCACGGTTTCATTTCTTTTCTTTCTGGGCCTCCAAGGTTGACTGGCATTGCAAGATCATAAATTTCCTCTTTCAACCAGTCCTTAAACCATGAAATAGCAACCCTGCCTTTCTGCAGTGAGTTTAATTTGTACTTAGGCACAAATGCAACAATTTTTTGACACTCATAGGAACGTTGGGAATGTGCTTATGTTTCTACAAAACTGAAGGTGGAGCGATTGAAAATTGTGCAACAATGAGTGACCATTCACATTTCAATTTGCAATAAATTACTGGATAATTTATATGCTTCTAAGAGCATGGAGTATTATTTCACTTAATTACCCATCACATTCTGGGGAATAAGTAACTATATATTGTTTGCATTTTCAGTTGATTATATGGACATTCTGAAGGGGAGAACCCAATTATACTTGAGAAGATTATCATTTCCAATTCTGCACTATGCTCCTTGGTAGAGATTAATTTAGTTCCTAAAATGTTTATAAATCACCAATATATTATCATATTTTCTGTAATAAATATAATCAATTGAATTCCTTAATTTATACTTCCGAGCACATGCTTAATAAATTGTGTGGCATGTATCACCCAACTACCACATGTCACAATAGCATTCATTATTTATAATTCTGTAGGCTGATTGATCAGTAACTACACAGCAATATTCCTTTTTCTTTCAATAGAAAAAACATCACTATTTAATATTGGTATTGCTCATACTATGTTAGCAGTGAATCGATTGTTTTATTTAACTATCCGCTTTATTCAGCAGCTGCAATATTAATATTTGCCTAATCATGTAATTCAAATACATTCAGTGCTGAAATGCAATGGGAATTGAATCTCATATTTCTGCCATCTCCTTCCTCCTGACTTATGATTACAGTCTTCCAATCCTGGAAACAACGAATGGTAGGAGAATAAGCATGCATCTGGAATTATTTCCCACTGCAGCACCCCGCCCATGAAGAAGCTCTCAATACTGCACCACACTTAATAAAAAGTACAGTCAGTTTCCATTTAAAGGAAATTGCATTGAAATTATTCCTATTGTTGCAAATTGATAATTTCTCTAAATTAAATATTAATAGACAATTGTTTGTAGTTAACCAAGAACATGAAGGATAAGCAGGTCAAAGGAGAGAGAAGATGTGAGGGGTCCATTTTAGCTTGCTGGTTACTATTCTCTGTTAATAAAAGGATCTCAAATTGTACCTCGCACGCACCTACATACACACACACACACACAAACCCCCGCACCTCCCCCCCACACCCCGCCCACTCCACCCAAACATGTGTGGAAAGCAAAATTGAAAAATCTCAAACTCAAACACAATCCACCTTGAACCCACTCACTTTCGATTTCAAGGGAGGCAGGAAATGAGGCAAAGGGGGTGGAGGTAGTTGAGTGAACAACAGCCTCCCGGAAGGCACATTTCTTAGTTAAACTTTGTATTGAGGCTCTGGGCCTCATTTTTCCCAGGTTGTCGGAAAATGAGGCAAGCACTGCTATATGGAAAATAAAAGTGCCTTTTCAGCACTACTTGTGGGCCGATTGAAGCAAGAGTGATTCCCACCCTGTCCATCGTGGAAACCTGCAATCAAACACCTGGGAAAACCTGATGCCCTCCTGACTTCATCTATGGCCTGCATTCTCCTCCTGCCCTTCCCCTAACCCCTAGTCTCTCTGTCCCTCCTCTCCACCCCTGCTGATCCCTAGTGTTGAAGGCATACCCACCTTACAGCTGCCAACTCTTTAACCCGGCTGTAGCTGGGAAAATGCTTTCCAGATATGTAAATCAGGTCCTGATGTTAAATTCGTTAGGATGAAAACCCGATTGCTAAACTGCCTCACTCACCCACTGCCTCTGAGGTAACAGTGAAGCAAACGCCACAGCTTTCTTGTAACGAACTGACTTATCCCACGAAAACGAACCATCAGCAATTTGATTCACCACAGTGGATATTTACGTGAGGTTTCTGGGATCACTGTTGAGAAACAGTCATTATTAGTTCTGGTGTCCATTCTAAATGGGGCTCTTATTGTTCTAATTAAGACTGCAACACCAACATAGACTACTGTCCAACACAAAGGTCTCACAATGTATTGTCTGCCAGAACAAATTGCTTTCAATTATGACCGAAAATTCATATCAGCCAAGAAAATAATCAGGACTATTCTGAAAAATTAATGGAATGAGACAAATCAATGTCATATTCTACCATAATTTCTAGTACACAGAAGTAGGACAATTTCTCCCTACATTTAAATCTGCCATCCTCAAGAGGAGGAAGAAAATCGACTGTAAATTGATTAATGCATCACAATACTCTCAAATTCAACAAGAGAAGAGCTAATGCTTCAATGCAGAATATGTACCTGCATGGGATCTTTGCATCCAAAGAGCATAAGAAGTAGGAGCCGAAGTGGGCCATTCTAGCCTGCTCCACCATTCAATGAGATCATGGCTGATCCTCTTTCTCAATTTCACCTTCCCACGCTTTCCTTTGATTTCCTTACTATCAAAAAAAGTCACCGATCTCAATGGCTTAGCACACACAGCTCCCTAGGGTAGAGAATCCCAAAGGTTCACAAACCCTTTGAGTACAGAAATGTTTTTTCATGTCAACCCCCACAAAGAATCAAGACTGCTTTGAGAAATCAGTGGAATGAAAATGAACCATGGTACCATGGTTTGAAAGAAGTCACTAAATTAATACAAAACTGATGTGTATAAGATGGTTATGTTTTGGATCTATGTCGTTAATTTAGGGTAAGATGAAGTGGGCCACGTGACCTGTTCGGAAGTCTGCCTGACAGCAGGCCTGGGTGATGTGGCTGTTAAAGTTTAAAGGGAAGTGTATATGGTTTTTCTGGGAAGAAGATGCAAGATGCTTACACTTGGGGGCAATGGCAGCAGCATCTGTGTTTACAGTGGTTAGACTGGTAATCTCCAAAGTGCCAGGAAGGTGCTATGAATATCAGGTTGGAAACAGTTATGCTTTAAACTGTCCATTTACTTCCAAGATGTAAGAGTGTTGGGCTCTGACGGATAGCTAATCAGCATTTCTACATGGATACAAGGCCCATCTGATTCATTTTACCATGGAGATAAGCTTTGAGAAGGGAGGGGTCCTAGGACATCCCCAAAACACTCAGACAGAGATAGTCTGCCAGGATGTGGGAGAGGGAAGAGAGCAGATAAAGAGGGAAAGTTTCTGTGGTTCACTGCACAGGAATGCGGATGGGAGTTTGGGCTCAGATTGAAAAGACCAAATTTGTTAGGAGTTATAAATGATGCTGGAAGATTCACCTAGCTTACATTAAAGAGAGAAACTCTGGAAAAACCATCACCATGAAAGGCAGTTCTGAGGTTAAGGCTAGGGAAGGAAAAGTAAATCCTTGGGACCTAAGAATCACTTTGGACTGGTTCTAGGAAAATTAAATATCTATTTGAAGGACAGTGTAAAGAATTCATATGAGGTGAGTATTTCAGTTGTGTTGAAAGTTAAAGTGAAAGTTCTGTTCTGTAATTTAACATTTAGATTGCCTCCAAAAATAGTGCTTAACCACTGTTGCTTTTAGTTTGATTGTTACAGTAGAAGTCATAAAACATGAAATCTTTTGTATAGTCCCTTCTGCTAATAACTGTAAGTTCAAATTCTCTTTAAAAAGTGAAGGCCACTACAGAAATCATAACAAGGTCAGAGATTGGCTTATGATTCTGACAAAAAGATTTGCAGGCTTAACAATTTCTTAGCATGAAAGATAGATTAAACCGTAAGCAGGAACTTTGTTAAGACATCACGTGCAATGACCCTTTGACCTGGAAAGGTAAAACAATGATGGGTGCTTGTAAAAGTTCCGGGGCCAGGGTCAAATCCAGATAGTGCCTAATCTGCTAAACGCTTCCAGCATTTTCTGCTTTTAATCTGAAAGATACACTGAGAAAGTTATTAAAAAAGGAGGACCTTGAAGGCGAGATGTCAAGTTTAATAGCGGGCAAGGTGCTTGAGCCCAGAAAAATGAGCTGTAGTTTGGCATTGGTTCCAGATCAAGTCTGGATATAGTTGCCATGTGACTTCTGTGACAATTTGAGTAGAAAATAAGGTGGAATATGTAATGAATGAATTTCATAAAGCCCTGAAACTGATATTAGGCCCCTCATTAGCATTTGTAAGAGGCCTGATAGACAATACAGCATTATATATCTTTCAGGCATCCTTTGGGCACAGGGCTTGATCCCTCAAAATTTGTTGATTTGCACCTATTTTAAGCCTAAAGGGTGAGCAAAACAGGGTCACCATTCTTCCTGTGGAGTCTTTGGACCCACATCGGGCAGAATCTTCTGTTTGGCGAGTGGGGTGGGGCCTGCTCGCCGACGTGTAAAATGACGTGGGATGATGTTGGGCGTGCATCCCAACATCAACCTGCGTCATTTATATTACTCAGCTGCGAGCCGCCGACCTGTCAAAGGCTATTAAGGCCATTAAAAACTAATTGAAACCATTAATGGACCTGCCTGTCCAACCTTAAGGTTGGTGGGCAAGCTGGGAGCCCTGGCGGGCTTCCACAGGCAGGATGAGGTTTCCTGAGGGATTTTAAAATTTCAGGTTGTGTTAAAATGAAAGTTATGGACATGTCCCAACTTATGTGACAGTGTCACATGAGGGGACATGGCAGTGAAAATTTTTTCCTCATCTTTATTTAAAGTTTCAAGTCTGAGCTGATCTCCCTGGGGCAGCGCTTTGCCTCAGGGAGATCTGTGCGATCTTCCCCCGCGCGTGCATGAAAGAGCACACTCCCGGCTCAGGGAATCCTCCCTGCCCGCATAGGGAGCGCATGGTGCTTCCTGGCACACGTCATGCTGGGCAGGCCTTATTTGGCCTGCCCACGTAAAATGGCGACGCACCCCCAACCAGGGGTGCCAATCAGAAACCCAACCAGGGGCACCAATCAGGAACCCGCCCGCCCACGCCCGCTCCCGCACATCCCCCCTGACAGGGGGGAAATGTTGCCCATTATCTTTCGAATCCCTTATAATCTCAAAACAGCAGCAGAGAACCTTTGAGGGCTGTTAAAATGATGAGAACAGCCTATACAAAACCTCAGCCACAGTTTGACAGAGGCAGATCAGTTGTCTTGCCAACTTTACATTTTGTATATGAGCCTTTTTACCATGTTCTACTTCTTAATATATCTGCCATTTACTGGTTACGTTTTATTTTTTACATAGGAAGATAGGAGTTGCTAGGCAAAGAAAAATACCGTGGTTCATCTAGTTCACCTGTTAACATCCTGGTAGCTGCATTGATACTAAAGTTGTTTCCTTGATCAAAGTGAATAGTCGCTTGGTAGTACAGAACTTGAGCATTGCTGAAAAAAGGGACATGCCATCAAAGCTTTTCATTTTGCACTCATCAGGACAGATTTGCAAGAATACCAAATCTCAAAGCGGACAGCAATTTATGCTGTATGAGAAGAGGGTGCTGATTGGTTGGCAAATGGATTGGTAGAGGTGTTGCCATGGAGAATGCACTAGAAAACAGTTAACTGCCAAGCTTTTGTTTAAATTCAATTCAGGCAGGCTGAGTCTGATTGGTCAAGGCATCGCCATGCAAATTAAACCAGGGAATGGGTTCTTTCTGTTTACAAAGGGTGGGACCCTATCTGTGAACAGATGTAACTTCTAGTACGTGTAAGTGAGCCACACTGTGAGCTTGACTGATAATCTTATATTGGATGTTAATATAATTCCCACAGTACAAAATCACAGTAAACAAGGTCTAACAAACTGTCTACAAGAGAGCTAACACATGAAGCAATGAAAACCTCAATGGTGCATACCTTTGGAAATCATTGGAGGGAATATTAACCCCTGCACCCCCATACACTCATTCTGGACCTGAGAGGTACTTTGAATATTATGCATCGTTTATTCTCAAAATATGCTAACCACAGCATGTAAACTATAAGCCACAATATTGTTCCTTTTCCTACTTACTTTGCATAATGAGGCTAGCTGAAAAAAGAGACATGACTAAGCTTTTCATCTTGCACTCATCAGGACAAGAAAAGCAATATAAGGGGGAAAAAACAACAATTTATGCTATATGTGAAGAGAGTGCTGGTTGGTTGGCAAGTGGCGTTGCCATGGAGAATGCACCACTGATGGTGGCTGACAGTTAACTGCCAAGCATGACCAGTCAGCTTTGCTTGAAAGTAAGCTAAAAAAAAAAATGCTTGCTGGACTTGTGTAAGAGCGGTGAGTTACCATGTGATGTATGTGATAGGTTTGTCCTCATGGTTCACTACTTCCGCATATGTATTAACAGCCCAAGACCCACAAAAGTGATGTCCCTCTACGCCCTATGTTATCTATGACCAGTTCTGCACAACATGAATTGGCCAAATGGTTGGGCAATTTGTTACAACCAGCTTTGATCAAATTTTCCACTTACAGTAAAGGGGTCCTTCACATTTGTGAAGGCCATATAGGACTTACATCTCAATAGCAATGCTGTTTCCATGTGCTCATTTGACATTGCTAGTCTATTCACCAATGTTCCACTTAAGGAAGCCATAGATATTTGTACTGCAACACTATATCATGGTGATCTAAACCCGCTACCATTGCATGAATCAGTATTCATTGAATTTATGAGCTCGGCAACTCGTTTAGTTGAGTTCAGTTTCAATGACCCCATGTATGCTCAAATAGATGGTGTTGCCATGGGATCCCCTCTAGGCCCAGCTCTCGCAAACACCTTTGCTGGGTTCCATGAGAAACCAGTCTTCGATGGAATGACACCTAACCTCCTACCTCTCAGCTATTTCCAATACGTGGATGATATGTTTGTTATATTTAAGTTCGTAGCTGCAAGTATCAATTTCCTTACATGCCTTAATGGGCTGCATCCTGCACTCAAATTCACCTTTGAAATGGAGCAGTCCATTAAATCCCCTTCCTTGACACACTAGTTGAGAAATCTGCCAGAGGATTCCCTACCGCAGTCTACCAAAAGCCAACCTTCACTGGTCAATATACATAGGATTCTTACAGCTCCACACACTATAAGATTGGTCTTATCGGCAGCCTTGTAAATAGAGTCCGAGCCATTTGCTCACTATGCAAGCTTGATACTGAAATAGGGCGTATCAAAGGCATCCTGCAGGATAATGGCTATCCTGATCAGATCATTTCGTGCTGTATCTCACACAAGCTCATGAAAGGGCCTAAAAACGTGTCCAGTCTACCTCAGATTATCCTGTAAGGGGAAGGTACAGCAAAAATGTGAGCATCAGGTGAAGCAAGCTGTTTCACCCTGCTACTATGCAGTAGCAACACAAGTGGTATTCGTCACTAACAGGATGCTGCCCTCAAGCCAAAAAGAAGTTCTGCCTATCGTACAAATGATTAATGTGGGTATATGAATTTCAGTGCCAGTGTGATGCTTGGTACATAGGCCGTACGTCCAAAAGACTGATGGATCATATTAAACAGCATGTCTCAGCCACTGTTCACAATGGGCAGGGTACAGGCCACACCCAACCAGCCTGTGCAAAACTCAAAACACAGTGCCCAACATTAGCTGCGGTTGGACAACATTTGCTGAATGTGCTAAGAATCACACTGAGAACCAATTTAAGATTGTCAGTCAGTCTTGCAGTGTGGCGCATTTGTATGTACTGGAAGCTACATATATTAATATGCAGGGCCCTGTTCTTTGCAGACAGAAAGAATATGTACACACATTATGCCTGTTTCAGCTAAAGAAAATAAGTGGCAACCATTCGCTGACACATTCCTCTGGGCAATGCCTTGACCAATCAGGGTAAAGCTGCCTGGTTTAAATTTTAAACAATGCTTGACAGTTAACTGTCAATCACCATCAGTGATGTATTCTCCATGACAATGCCATTTGCCAACCAATCACCACTCTCTTCACATACAGTATAAATTGTTGTTTTTTCCGCCTTATATTGGCATTCTTGTGAGTGTCCTGATGAGTGCAAGACGAAAAGCTTAGACATGTCTCTTTTTTCAGCAATACTCAAGTTCTGTGCTACCAAATGACTATTTGTATAATGAGGTTAGAAAAAAATGTTTTTTTGGAATAGCGCCTTTCATTTTCTGCGTGCATTAGTATAGTTAATTAGGCAGAAATGTATTTCAATGTGTTTCATTTATTCCGTTGCACTAAAACTAAACTTTGGAAGTATTATCAGCCCACTGATCCATGTTTAAAAACATGCCATTTTAATCAGCTGAACGGCTGTATGTTCAAACTCTGTCAATGATAATTGTCAAAAATCATACCAACATCAAAGTTCTTCATAATATTCCAATAGATTCCTTTCCTCAAAGGCACCAAGTAGATGCAAGTTGTTGTTGTTATCTCTAACATTGTGAAACCAGCCGAAATCCTTCACTAACATGTTATGGCATCATAAGCTGGAGGATCATAGACAGAGTTTGAACATACAGCCGTTCAGCTGATCACAATAGCATGTTTTTAAACATGGATCAGTGGATTGATAATGCTTCCAAAGTTTAGTTTTAGTGCAATGGAATAAATGAAACACATTGAGATACATCTCTGCCTAATCAACCATTCTAATGCACGCAGAAAATGAACTGGCAATGCTCCAAAAAAACATTTTTTTCAAACCGCATTATGCAAAGTAAATAGGAAAATATAATAGCGTTATGGTTTATATTTTACATGCTGTGGTTAGCATATTTTGAAAATAAATAATGCATGTTATTCGAGGAACCATGTCATTAAAACTTACTGATTAAAATTCAAAGTTGAGTGCTGAATTGAAATAAGGAATCCAAATGAGTGTGGTTTGGAAAGAGATACATTTTTAAAGAGAAGGGAAAATGTGGGGCTCAAGACTTCTGTGGCCAATAGCAGATTTCCAATGGCATTGTAGGTAAGAACATAAGAAATAGGGCCAGGAGTAGGCCATTTGGCCCTCGAGCCTGCTTTGCCATTCAAAAAACATGGCTGATCTTCTTGTGTTTCGATTTCCACATTCCCATCTACCCCTGATAACCTTTGATTCCCTTGCCTAACAAGAATCTATCTACTTCTGCCTTAAAAATATTCAGCGATCCCCACCTCCACCACCTTCTGAGGCAGAGAATTCCAAACTCTCACAACCCTCTGACAGAAAAAAAATTATCCCCATCTCTGTGCTAAAAGAGCGACCCCTAATTTTAAAACAGTTCTCCCTAGCCCCCTAGATGATGGATTAGGATCTTTACTGTTGCAGTGGGATGCTGAGGTGTAAAGGTAGCAAGGTGATGGGGATTCCTACCCACGAGTGAAAGTATTTGGAAAGAACCTAGCAAGAAATCTGCCTCAGTCGGTGAAACAAGGTTGTTTTTTTTTTTTGCAGAGCTCCGGGATATTTGAACGAATGAATTAACAGGAAATGCTTTTGCTATCAACAGAGAGGTACCACAGATTAAATATATTGGTCCCAATGTTCACATCTGTCAGAGTTAGAATTGGACAGTAAGCATGCTCAAAATTAAACCACAGAACATACCTCCATACTGTTGCCATCACGCCAGTTGCCACTTTGATTGGGGCTATCAGATTGGTGGTTATATTCCTGCCAAAATGGATGGGAGTCTCTTTTATCATTCGACTCAGAGTTGAGTGATGCCAGTAGAACTCCAGAGCATTAGTGGTCCTCCTGGCCACTGAAAAATTAGACCCAAATTAGACCCAATGCCCTTCCCTTGGAAACCATGCCCTCCCACCTGCACCAAGCACCACCCCCCCCCCCCACCCCCCATCCCCACCGACCCAAAAGAAAATCACTATTTAAAATAAATTGCAAAATAATGAAAATTCCACTGGGAAATTTTTAGCATTCTAAAATTTCATTCATCATATAGGGAACATGCTGCAAATAAGTCATTGGTAAAATAAAGATTTGCATTTATCTAGCGCCTGACTGTGACAATCCCCTCAGAGACTGATAACTTTTAAAAAGAGCGAATTTCCCAAATGACCAATGGAAATAGATAAAGGACAAGATTTCACATTTTAAGACTTTTACCGTAACAAACAAACCAAAATCAATTAAATCAAACAATACTTAACCAGCAAGTAATAAATTGATCTAAAGAAAAGGCACTTTTACATTAACTAATTAACACAATTGAGATATATCTTACAACCCATTTCACTATGCACCACACTTCTGGCAGATATATAGGCAGCATGATAAGAAGTCCAAAGTTAATCCCATCTTCCCAGAAGGCTTACTTCTCTCTGCCATGCCAGGTTGAATCCTCAAGTGTTCTACAAAAATTGTTTCACTCAGCCTGAGTATTCCAGATCTGACTTCCACTAGCAAGGCCCACCTTGGTGACTGCGTGTTTCTTAAATCTCCAAAGGTTCTGTCTGTTCTGTCATCTTCATTTTGGACAGAGAACCCATTTGTTATTTTGTTAACAAAATAAGCATTTCCCTATCTTTTCACAGCAGCAGCTTCATTCTCACTCTTTTTGTCTCTGTTGCTGTCTCTGACTCTGCCTCCATCTCTGTTAAAAAAGGACCTGTCCCTTTTCTTGTGGCAACGTGTTAAAACTATTATTTGATTTCGATAGGTTTCAATTTGGGTTTCTTTCCCCATGACAACCAGATCGCATGGGCTTGTCTCCGGGCAAAGGTTTAACATGACCACCAACCATCCCACCCCCATCTAGAACATTCTGTTTCACCTTAAGTTAAAGGAGATATTTTAAAATGTAACCATCTTGTAAAGTCACCCATTCATAAACACTTACACAACCTCAAGGTGTTCCAAAGCACTTTACTGCAAATGGAGTACTGTTGAAGTAAATTTACTATTATCACATAGGAAACACAGTAGCCAATTTTCATTTGGCAAAACTCCACAAACAGGAATATGATATTAACCAGACAATCTGTTTCAACTATGTTGGTGGCGTGGGGTGAGTGAGGGATGGGGGGGGGCGGTGGTGGAATTAATAGTCAGGACACCGAGGAAAACCTCCCTGCTATTCTTTGAATTAGTGTCATGGGGTTTTTGTGTTCACCTGAAAGGCCAAATTGGGCCTTGGTTAAGCAAAGGGACCAAAGTTTATGCTTTGAATTTTTTAGGAAAATACCTCATAATTGCTGCTGCAGACTCTGCTTCAAAATTCACACATGTTACTGGTAATTTTTACATTTACAATAGCGTGAAACAGATGATATTGAATCAGTAGTTTTCTTTTTGCACCTCTTGCATTTTTTAGTTCCACTGAGGAGCAATAGAAAATACTTTGGGCCTGATTTTAACTCTGCTTAACAGGTTTTGTGTGAGTTAGAAATCTCACCCTTTGTGGGAAATCTAATAAATCATAAAATTCTAAAGTTTGTGCACTAAAGATCATTTACTTCAAATGAAAGTCCTAATATTCATCATTTATGGGAGATGAGGCTATCCACAAATAGCCAATGAGAAATCAAAAATATCATCTTAGTCACTACGCTTGCATAAACCTATCTGACGTGAAGTGTGATTTAATTTTGCATAATAAATGTAAAGTGTAGAGAGACAGGTACTGAGGCCCAGATTTTCACTCCCGGGTCGGGTGTGCAGAGACAGGAGAACTTCTGGCTTTAAAAATATTTTGAAATATTCATTTCTGGGCGTGGAGGGGATGGGCTGGATAGGAAGTCAGGCTTGCCATCCCTGGAATGAGTGCAAAGGCTGCCAGGTGCGGAGACAGGTCGGGTGGAAGTTCTGCCTCTGTGCTCCAGCACTTTGTTGAAATAAATTTTAGAAAAGAATAAAACAAAAAGCATCCCTCCAGCCCTCACCCCTCGTCACCCCTCACCGCTCTCATGCCTCCAACACACTCCCTATGCCGCATCCATGCCAACCTATGCCACCTCATACACCCTACCCACCCCCGTGGCTGCTTATATCCATTATGCCCCACACATCTCACGACCCTTTATAGCCCCGATGCCAACTCAGCGCCAACTCATGCCAACCCATACCCCCCACCCACCACCTTTTGCCCATACCCTCTCAATTCCAACTCATGTAGTGTCCTTTGACAGTTCCTTGACATTTTGACAGTTCCAATGAGTGCATAAAAAGTTCATAATCACCTTCATATTTAACAATCGCAAAGTGTACCTTGCTCATCCCAAAAGTTGCCTTACCTTTTCCAAATGTGTCCCAGGACTATATCCAAAGGGGTACCTTACTTCTCCAAAAGGGTGCCCTGAATAGCCAAATGGATCTACCAAGTTCATACCTCCCCTTAACTGGTCTAATCTGTACAAGTCAGGTTTCACACTCCTGGTCTTCTAAAATTCCATTTCAGTGGAAGAAACTGGTCACTTAAATGGCCAGCTGCCTCCGTAGACTGTGCATGCTTGAGTCCTGGCCTGACTCCAGTCCCACCCCTGTGAAAATGGAACATGCCATGCTTGGGGGTGGGACTTAGAATTTACCGCCATTTCTGGCACATTAGCCATGATGTAGAGCTTCTCTGTCTGTGCCTCACTGTATGCTTGTGGCTGTCCCTATTCTGCCAATCACTCTCAACTAAACTCACAGCTTAAAATTTTTCTTTAAAAAAAAGAGCATCTTTCTAGGCAAAACTTGAGCCAGGAACATTTTTATAAGGCAACCTTTAGTTTGTGTTCAGTGATTTTTGGAAACACAAACCGACACATATGCCCAGAGACAATGTGACTTTTTACACTGAAGGAGGAGGATAATTTTGAACTTTAAGCAAAAGTAACTATGGGTTTCTGTTTCATATCATCCGTTGTGCTCGAATTATGTTTCCATGAGGCCCATCTGACAGTCCCTCTATAATTTTTTTTTTAAACTTGCAATTTTAGCTTTGCCTGGATAAAGCTTTTGACTTTCATCCTCTAGCAAATGATTCATCCTTCAAATGATTAGGAAAACCAGCCAAACAGGTATATACCGAAGAGAAAGATTTTTCCATTTGGTTTAACAAAACCCTACTGATGTAACCTCAGAAATAGTACATCTGCTCAGACTGCAGTATCTGTGCATCAAGTAAAAGGTTGATAGATCCGCAGAAACACTCAGATGCAAACAAAATACAATAGCCAGATGGGAACATTCTGAAGCAGTGCACATGCAAAGTGTGCATACCAGCAATTGTTTACATCAACATTAATGCCGCATTGGTGTTTTTTTAAAATCATGCTTGAATGGAAATATTTCTAATGGAGGTATTTGGCATCAATACTTCAATTTGTTAAGCAATACTGTTCTGGAGTGTGCAATTTATTTTAGATTTACTTCACACCTACATCACATTCCATTTTTCTTTTTCTAAGTGGGCTTTAAACACTGGAAGCAGTTGGCAGAATATAGGTACAGGAACAGGCCATTCAGCCCCCTAAGCCTGTTCCATCATTCAATGAGATTGTGACCAATTTGGACCTCAGTTCCATCTACCCGCTTTGGTCCCATAACCATTACTAGAGTCATTTGGTAGTACAAAACTTGAGAGTTGCTGAAAAAGAGAAATGTCGTAGCTTTTCATTTTGTACCCATCAGGATACTTTGCAAGAGTACCGATATAAGTGGAAAACAACAATTGGTACTACATGAGAAGAGTGCTGATTAGTTGGCAAGTGGACTCTGATTAGTCAAGGCATTGCCCTGAGGAATGAGTCAGTGAATGGCTGTCACTTATTTTGTTTAGCTGAAACAGGCTAAACATCCCCATACTATCAAAGAACAAGATAAGCTTGTACATTACCAGGTCTAGTTAAATGAAATTTAAAATACTTTGCTAGCTGTAGATGGAAAAGGAAATTTTAAGTTTTGTGCTGTTAGTCCCATCTCTGCATTAGTATAGCTATGTTAATCTTTCGTAGTTGCTAGTAATCATTTCAGTCCTCACTAGGCAGTTTTAATGGTAGAAAAATACTCTATTGCCTTTCTTTGATACTTCAATTACAACAGGATACAGAAGAACATAGGTGAGGCCATTCAGCCCCTTGAGTCTGTACCACCATTCAGTGAGATCATGGTGATCTGTATCCTAACTCCATCCACCTGCATTGTCCCCATATCCCTAGGGCTAGCAAAGGATCAATTGATCTCAGATTCCAAATTATTAATTGAGCAAGTATCTACTGTTTTTTGTGGGAGAGAGTGCCACACATCTATCATCCTTTGTGTGAAGAAGTATTTCCCATATCTCTCCTGAATGACCAAAAGATTATGCCCTCTTGTCCTAGGCTTCCCATCTGCAGAAAAAGTTGCTCTCTATCTAGCCTATCAATTTCTTTCAAAACCCTAAAGATATCAATTAAATCACCTCTTAACCTTCCATCCCCTGTAGAATAAAGACCTAATTTATGCAAACTCCCTTAATAATCTAACCCTCGGAGGCCTGCTAACATTCTAGTGAATGTGTTCTGTGTTCTTCCCAGGCCCAATGTATCCTGTCTAAGGTACAGTAAACAGAACTATATAGAGTACACTAGAGGTGGTCTAAACAAGGATTTGTAAAGCTGTAATAAAACCTCCCTTTATATTCTCGCCCTTTAGTTCTAAAGGTAAATATTCCATTAGCCTTTTGTCTTTTTTGTGCCTAACCACTACATTTTAATATAAAAGCAACATAGTGCAAATGCTGGAAGTCTGAAAAAAAAGACTATTTCTCTTTAGCTCTGAAGAAGTCACATTGGACTTGAAATGTTAACCCTGTTTCTCTCTCCACAGATGCTGCCAGACCTGCTGAGCTTTTCCAGCATTTTCTCTTTTCATAGTATTGTTTAATGATTTGTGTACGTGGATCCCTAAATCTTCTTAAATCTCCTGGTATTAATTGAATCTAGGTTAACAATACTCTTTTTCCTATATTCAGATAAACATGGCTGACACTTGCAACCTTCTTGGTTGCACATTTCTTCCAAAGTGATAATTACTATACTTATAACAATACATGGAAGCTTCAACTAATTGACAGTCACACTCATATGTGACAGTGTAGCAGAATAACTAGTGATCCTCATGGCAACTTTCTTCCAATCAGATAGCTTGCGCACATCTCCAAGTGCAGCAAGCTGTGGAGGTCCATGTTTACTCTTGGATGACTACCTCCCACACTTGCTGGATTCTCCATAACGGAATTTTCAGGAACATCTTCCCAGTAAAGGGTGACTTTCTGCTTCTTTTTTACACTCTGTCATTTGTTTCTGTTTGTGCACTCCCCAGTTGGAATGCTATGCTCAGTGCTATTTGTAGTCCATGCCAGCTTATTAGGTGGTGAGAAGCGAGGAGCATTAATGCTGGATTTGTTTCTGATTGATTGTTCAGTAATACATCCTAGCTCCAAGAATGCTGCAAAAATAAAGTGACAAGTTTCTGTGATCATGCCAACAAAATGGAACAAATAAAATTAAAATTAAAATAAAATAAAATACAAAGGCAGTTCAAAGGAGGTTTACTAAATTGATACCTGGAATGAGTGGGTTGTCTTATGAGGAAAGATTGGACAGACTAGGCTTGTTTCCACTGGAGTTTAGAAGACCGAGGGTTGATTTGATTGAACTACACAAGGTCCTGAATGGCACTGACAAGGTGGACATGGAAAGGATATTTCCTTTTGTTGGTGAGTCCAGAACTAGGAGGCACTGTTTTAAAATAAGGGGTCGCCCTTTTAGGATAGAGCTGAGGAGAAATTTTTTCTCTCAGGCGGGTTGTGCAATTTTGGATTCTCTGCCTCAGAAGGTGGTGGAGGTGGGGTCATTGAATATTTGGAAGGCAGAGGTAGATAGATTCTTGTTAGGCAAGGGAATCAAAGATTATCGGGGTTGGGTGGGAATGTGGAAATCGAAACACAGTAGGATCAGCCATGATCTTATTGAATGGCGGAGCAGGTTCGAGGGGCCAAATGGTCTACTCCTGTTTCTATTTCTTATGTTTTCATGTTCTTAAAAGAAGAGGAGGTAAGATAAACACTCAGTTAATACATGACCTGATGTGCTTAAAGCAAAAGGAAGCCCTTTGCAGAGTAAATCAGAAATTCATCAAGAGAACGTTTGCCACAACTTCCTAAAGATCTCAAAACTTTGGAGTTCCTTTCCCCTGTTATTCATCACCACCTCCTTGCAGCTTGTAGGTTTCAAATAGCAATCTTCAAATCACAAAGATACGACCTGCTGATTGATCATGCCTTTGCACCCATTGCTTTAACCTCGCTGGCATCCTGTCCCATGGATTGTGCTCCTTCGCCTACATTTAACGAGCAGTGAGTATGCTCATACATACCAATCTCATTATTTTGCAATGGTTTAACTTTAATGTATTTCAAGGACACCAGACCAATTCAGATACAGCAAGCAGCACGACCTGGGAAGGTAATTTCCTAAAGGCTAGAGCTTAAGATATCATTATCGCTGCTCATTAACTGATCTTATAAAATTTGGATTCGAAGTATGGAAATTTTGGAACCTCTGAATTTGTATGGAATACTTCAATTTATCTGAAGCTCATCCTTATTGAGAAAAAACCACTGATGGACCAGGCTATCTGCCATATGCTAAACTACTTTCCTCCTTGGAAGAAAATTTTTCTCTAAGAGGGTTGTGAACCTTTGGGATTCTCTTCTCCAGAGGGCAGTGGAGGCAAGGTCATTGAATATGTTTAAGGGAGAGGTAGATAGATTCTTGAACTAACAAGGGGGTCAAAGGTTATCGGGGGTAGGCAGAATATGGAGTTGAGACAACAATTAGAATGGCAGAGAAGGCTCAAGGGGCTGAATGGCCTACTCCTGCTCCTAATTCATATGTTAGTATATAAGAAATCGTAGCGTACAATATATCGATGTTACAATATTCCATACATATCAGCATAGAGACCTCTGATATTGGTCCTGATTAAGTGATAACCATCCTGTTCCATAACAGTACTGTTAACTGTATAGTGATAATTATCCTGATCTGCTCCACTTCCACATTTTTGGGTCTCAACCTCCAGATAACCAAAGCTCAGTTACAGGTTAACATTATCTCATCTGAAGCTTTATCATATCAGAATAATTCAATGTTAAATAGAAAGGTCAACTTCTGCTGATAAGCACATCATTACAAAGAAAGCAAGGCCTGCATTTATGTAGCGCCTTGCATGACTGTGGACCATACCAAAGCACTGCACACTCAATGAAGTACTTTTGAAGTGCACTCACTGCAGTAAGGTAGAAAATACAACGGCTAATTTAAACACAGCAAGCTCCCACAAACAGCAATTTGATAATATTTTAAGTGTTGTTGATTGAGGGATAAATATTGGCCAGAACACCAGGGATAACTCCACACACAAGTGCCAGGCAATGACCACCTCCAACAAAAGGGAATCGAACCATCTCTCCTTGATATTCAGGGCATTTTCATCATTGAAACCCCCACCATCAACACCCTTGGGGTTACCATTGGCCAGAAGGTTAACTGGACCAGTCACATAAATACAGTGGCTACATAAGACCAGGTCAGAGGCTTGGAACTCTGAGGAGAGTAACTCACCTCCTGACTCCCCATAGCCTGTCCACCATCTACAAGGCACAGTCAGGAGTGTGATAGAACACTCTCTTATCTGGATGAGTGTGGCTCCAATAACACTCTTGTTACCTGCCCTGGACATAGCAGCCCACTTGATTGGCACCCTATCTACCATCTTTAACATTTACTCCCTCCACCACCAAAGCACAGTGGCAGGAGTGTGTACAATATACAAGAAGCACTGTAGCAAGTCACCAAAGCTTCTTTGACAATACCTTCAAAAACTGCAGTCTCTAACACTAAGAAGGTCAAGGGTAACAGATGAATGGGAACACCACCACCTGCAAGTTCCTCTCCAAGCCACACATCATCCTTACTTGAAACTACGGGCAGAATTTAATTCACTCCACCAGAGGCAGGCTGGGAGGCAGTGGGTCCTTATAATTAAGCAGGAGGGTGTGGGATGGAGACCCTTTGCCTTCCCGACTCCCCCTGATTAAGGCTAGGGCAGGAAGGCTCGAGGACTTTCTCCCCAGAAGTTAATTGAGGTCCTTAAGCGGCCATTTATGGGTTACTTAAAGGACTTATCCCACCACCACTGGCATTCAAATATTGACAGGCGTGCGCCATGCTATGTGGGGTGGGTATGCCTGTGGCCTGCTTTGGAGAGTTTGGGGTGGGCCTTCCTACTGCTTGGGCAACCCATGGCCAATGGAAAGATTTGCCAGAGGCAAGCACCACCCACAGGTGAAGACCCCTGCCTGCCTTCAAGTGAACACCCTTCCCCGACTTTGCTGGGGATTTCTGAGCAGCCCAGGTGAGCCCACCTTACTTACCTTCACTTCAGCGACAATCCTGCGCCCTGAGACTCCTCCAGTACTGGCAGTGGCCACTGGTCTCAATGGAGCTGCTGGCACTGGAGACCTGCCAGCCTCTAATTGATCGGCATATCCTGGAGACAGGACATATGCCCCGAACATGAAGAGGACCCCGACACCAACCAGGTAAGTGCCTGATTGGCACTAAATCAGGTCAGGGGTTGGAGAATGGCTCTGTCCACTTGCTACCAGCTCTCCGGCCGATGGATAGGCCTACCGCTTCGAGCATTAAATTGTGCCTATCTTGCCGTTCCTTCGTTGTCGTTTGGCCAAAATCCTGGAACTCCCTTCCTCTAAGTACTGTGGATGTAGCTACACCAGATGGACAGATTCAAGAAGGTGACTCACTATCGCCTTCTCAAGCATTACTGGGGATGAGCAACAAATGCTGACCTTGCCAAGGGCACTCACATTCCAGTAATCTAAAGACAAAAGGAATATTAACTGTGTGTATCGGATAGTGGGAATGCAGAATTTACTTTTAAAGTTATTGCAAATTATACAAAATAACTGGTTTTATATTGCGTTGTGTGATCATACCTGGCTTATTCTAAGTTATCAATGTACATCTGTATCACCATCTGGAAAACACAGCTATCGACCGGACATTAACACATTCAAGCGTGCCACGTAGACCTCACTGTAAATTGCAACTCATGTCAACTGGGGATTATTAACTCTGGGAAAACAAATATCCCATTCCTTTTTTAAATAGTTGTGATTTACAGGAGTAAAGCAATATATAACAAAAAGTTTTTTTAAAAGCATACACGCATACTCTTGGAAATGGGTCTGGATCATAGAGTGAAAAAACACCATCAGTCAATGCAGCTTCTGAAAGAATGTGCTAAGTATGCTTTCACCCTCTGCACGGTAATTCACTTGAATGTGGCCTAGAGACTCCACATAATAAACCTCCTGGAGCAGACAATAATGGAATAGCTCTAATGGTTTTTCTGCTCGGTCAATCGATTGTGTGCGTACAGAGATACACATGACTGAAGTTTTCAACATTAGGGTTAACCCTTTCCTCATTCTGCGATTTTACATGAAGCTTCTGTGATTTTGTAATCTAACTAAACTTTCAGCCAAACAAATTTGCGATAACTCATTTGTTCCTACCAGTTATATCTTTAGCTGTGTGCATTTATTCATGCTCATTTGATCTCAGAAGAAAGATATATAAGTAAACTTTAGATATTCGACATCCTGGCTGTTGTGCTCAAGACTTATGCTCCCGAATTAGCCATGCCTCTGCCAAGCTGTTCCAATACAGCTGATCACTGGCTTCTAACTGATAATGTGAAAAATTGCCCAGCTAAGCACTCAGAAATAATAGGACAAATACAATATGGCCAATTGCCACACCATCAACCTAGTCAATCATCAGCCAAAGAATGGATGGTGTGGCCAACAGTTCTTTTAAGTGGCACTAACTCACCAATAACATGCTCACTGAAGCTCAGCTTGGGTGCATTCAGGACCACTCAGCTCCTGACCTTATTCCAGCCTAAGTCCAAAAATGGACAAAAGAGCTGAATTCCAGAATTGGTGTGAGAGTGAATGCTCTTTCAATCAAGGCAGCATTTTACTGAGTGTGGCATCAGGGAGCAAAAACAGAAGATGCTGGAAAAACTCAACAAGTCCTACAGCATCTGTGGAGAGAAAAATGGAGTTAACGTTTTGAGAGCTCTGAAGAAGTCATACAGACTCAAAACGTTAACTCTGTTTTCTCTCTCCACAGATGCTGTTAGATCCGCTGAGTTTTTCCAGCATTTTCTGTTTTTGTTTCAGACTTCCAGCATCCGCAGTATTTTGCTTTTATGTTATCGTGGCATCACAGAGCCCTGGTAATACTGAAATCAATGGAAATCAGGGGGAAAACTCTGTACTGGCTGGGATCGTGCCTAGCACAAAGGAAGATGGCTGTGATTGTTGGAGGCCTGTCACCTCAGCTGCAGGACATTCCTTCAGGAGTTCCACAGGGTAGCGTCTTAAGTCCAAACACCTTCAGCTTCTTCTTCAATGACTTTCACTCCATCATAAGGCGGGGATGTTTGCTGATAAGTAAATTGTTTACAATTCCATTCAAAACTCCTCAGATGATGAAGCAGCCTGTATACACATGCAGCAGCACCTTGACAAAATTCAGGCTCAGGTTGTTAAGGGGCAAAATAATACTTATGCCACACAATTGCCAGGCAATGCCCAACAAGAAGGATTCAAATCACCTCCCTATGATATTCCTGGAATCACATCTGACCAGGAACTTAAACTTCAACAGCAACATATAAACTGTGGCTATAAGATCAAGTCGGCGGTTGGAAAATCTGAGATGAGTGACTCATCTCTTGCTCCCCTAAAGCCTTTTCACCACCTACAAGGCACAAGTGGCGTGTGATCAAATACTCTTCACTTGCCTGGATGAGTGCCACTCCAATAACACTCAAGAAGTTTGACACCATCCAGGACAAAGGATACTTAATTGATACCAATCCACCACCTTAAAAATTCACTCCCCACATCACCAGCACACTGTAGAAGTTTGTACCATCCCATTCAATCAAGGTGTCTAACTGGACAAAGATGAGGAGAAATTTTTGTCTCAGGGCGTCGTGAGTTTTTGGAACTCTCTTCCTGAAAAGGTGGTGGAAGCACAGTCTTTAAATATTTTTAAGGCAGAGGTGGATAGGTTCTTGGTAAACAAGGGGGTGATAGGTTATCAGGGGTAGGTGGGATGCAGATTTAAGGTTATCAGATCAGCCATGATTTTATTGAGCAGAGCAGGCTCGAGGGGCCCAGCGGCTTACTCCTGCTCCTAATTCATATGTTCATATGCTCCCAAACCTGTGACCTCTATCACCAGAAAAGACAAGGGCGACAAGCACATGGCAACACAACCACTTTCAATGACCGCTCACACACCATCTTGACTTGAATGCACGTCACTGTCCTTCATCTTGGCTGGATTAAAAACCAGATTCTCCCTACCTAAGAGCACTGTGCAAGTACCTTCACCACACAAAAATTCGAGAAATCCAATCACCACCACCTTCTCAAGGGCAACTAAGGATGATCAATAAAGGCTGGTCTTGCCAGCCACAGCTATGTCCCGTGAATGAATGGATAAAAAACTATGTACATAAATATATATATATTATATAAACACACATATGCACACCCATCCTCACACTTATATATCATACTATATATATATGTATATATATTGTCATGAAGTTATTAATGTATATATTATTGGAAATTATTTTCTTTTAAAATTTAGGTTTAGTCTGTGGGTGCATCTTAATTGGATTAAAGCCAGCTAGTGTGATTGTTTTTATGTGTACTAGTTTAGAGATGTAAGGGAGGTAGAGTCCATTTGCACTTTTTTAATAGAGCATTCAAGAAGTGGGGTGAAATCTGGCACCTAGCTAGCAGAGACCAAGCAACATGTTTATATTATTTTAAAAAATGAGACTATGAAAGGGGTTTTATTGTTAGAAGAGATGGAATTCAAAGGAGCTGGTGAGAATTTACATTCAATGACCTGTACTAAGTACAACAGACAGCTGTTTTGTATATGCAAGGCAGAGGCAATGTAAGATCAAAATAGCTGTAAGCCTACAACTACCTCCATAGGAATCAAAGTGAGAGGAAACTCACTTTGAAGTTATACGGTGAAAATGCTTTGCCTGGTGTCTGCTGCAAGTCTATGGGTTGCTGTTGCTTTAATGGAGATTAATTTGGGAATTTGTTACATGTTATGATAGTAGTAATTTGTAGCCATGTGTACATATTTAACATGTGTAAATTAATAAGCGACTCAAGTATTTTGACATAAAACTTCTCGAGAACTGGTGGTCTGATTCCTGAATTTAGAGCTGCATCTCAAACATACAAGAATAAAAAATATAGGTTATGACAGTTGTTTAAAGTTTCCCTCTGGGATTTATATATATATATATCTATATAAAGGTTACATAGACACATATACACATATATATTCAACTATTCAATTCTGAATAGTGATAGACTGTTGATTACTATTTGGTAAATTTACAGTGATTATCACAATTGTTAATCCTTCAGCGTAGTTGCCATCTAATACAACAAGTACACAGCCCTTCACCATCTGCTACAACAGCTGTTGTCAGCAAATGAATTTCAATAAAACCACCTCCTTGAATTTCACAGTGCTAATTTTTAAAAATGGGTACTTTACAGTGTTGTAAAGGCCTTCATTTCACTGGATTGCTCAGATAATGGTTATAGGCTGTTGAAGCTTCTTGACTGGAATTTATAGCATCACTGCATCCAATGAACTGGACCAAAAAAAATGAACATTCCTGTAATTTGATGCAAAAAATTCTTCGTAATATTGCACATCTAGTAGCACGATTTTATGTAATGCGCCTTCACGTCCTTGGATATAAAACTGTTAATATCCTTTGCTCTGTATCTCACAGCACTCATTACAAATTGAAATAATGTTGGGAAACAGATGATCACAATGGTAAATAATAGGAAAAAACACATTTTGAATAAAACTCTACAAGCTGGTGTTGATTATGAATACTAATAACCTAATAAATTTAAAAATAACCTAAGATGTCATTCATGTTGTGAAAGTGAATTATCTTCCCAAAATTCAGTGGAATCAAATTGAGCAAAATTGGTTTTATTTTTGTTCAGTGCCACAGTTTGGGATTTGGATGTATTTGCCCCTTTAGTTTATTGGGACCATTTCTGTGGGCCATGTCAAATTTTTTAGTGTTTATATCTACCTCTGGACCTCTCAAAGTACTTCCTCAAAGTTTGACATCTTCAGGATGCTTTGAGGACATCCCTAAAGCATTTCCACTGTCCTCCTGGGAGTGTCCTGCCATGACCAAGTTCAGAGTAGAGCGGTTGCTTCGGGAGTCTGGTGCCAGGCATGAGAACAACATGTCCTGTCCTGGGGAGCTTGAGTGATTAGCACCTTTGACGCTAGGCAAGTTGGCTTGGCAGTGGATGCTGCTGTTGGATTGCCTTTCTTGCCACCAGATTTTGAGAATCTTGCAAAGGCACCGCTGGTGGTACTTGGACAATCTTTTGAAGTGTAGTCACTTTAGTAACAGAGGAAATGCAGCAGATAATTAGCGAACAGCATGTTCCCATAAACAGTAATGTGACAATGAATAGTTAATCTGTTTTCAGTAATGCTGGTGAAGGATAAATATAGCACAGAACACCAAAGTGAACTCCCTTGCTCTTATTCAAAGTACGATTGAAGTTTTTACATTCATCCTTTTTCAAGCTTCAGTTCATCACAATAGACTATACTCACCAGCAAATCAGCAGTCCCTCGGTACTGCACTGAATACTGTTGTTATGCTTAATAAATTACATGTGTGCAAACTTTAGACACCGCCATTTCTTACAAGTTTCTATACTGACAACATGAAGAATGTCATCGCAAATCATTACTTGTTCATATCATTTTAAAACGGATCCATTGCTTTGCTCTCCCTTACCAGTATGGAAGCTTATCTCTCTGTAATGTTCTATTTTCTTGAAATTCCAGGAAGCTTTCAGCCACAAACTTCTCATACACCAACACATTTTTCACTCTCGAATCCAAGCTCAATTTTCACCCGTTCAGAATACAAATTAAAAGTTTGAATAAAACCAGCGTTCATCATTAACTTGGTTATAACATTTTGCAATTTAATTTAGTAGTCATTTCTCACAATTAGGAGCTAAGTGCCCAATATTAATTGTGCATGAGTTTGTACCAAGAGAAATACAATTAATTTTATCAGCATTCGTAAGTGCTTGCATTTTGCTTTCTTTATACTTTTAGTCACAAACAGAAGATCCCAGCAAATTATTTTCAGTTGCGAGGTATTATATTAATCATTTTACATTTCTTTAATAGCCCCTTAGTTACTTGTGATATTCAGTGAACTCAGTCTAAATATATTGCATGCTCAATCTGTAACACCTATCTGGGGATATTCTAAACACAGCTATCATTACCATGAGAAATCTGTGTTGTTAGAATCATGAGGAATGTCATTAACTCATTCTGTTCCACTGAAATAGAACCATACCCCCATTTGAAAGAGATATAAAATTAAAGACTTGCATTCATATAAAGCCTTGTTCCAATCTTAGAATGCCAGGAAGTTCATTACAGTCGATGTAGTACTTTTGAAGTATAGTCAGGAACATGTAAGCTCCCACAAACAGCAATGCAATAATGACCAAATAATCTGTTGAAGTTGGTTGAGGGATATATATTGGCAAAGGACACCGGTGGGTGTGGCGGGGGGGGGTAGGGAGATGGGGGAACTCTCTTGCTCTTTGTCGAAATAGTACCACATTCAATTACATGCACTTGAGAGGGCAGATGGTCTATGCCTCATCTGAAAGACGGCACCTATGACAATGCAGCACTTCCTCAGTACTATACTGGAGTATCAATCTACCTTATGTATTCAAATCCCTGGAGCATTGGGATACCCAGTGATTTTTATCTAGGAACCATGTCTATGAAAGGGTACTTTTTAACTACAGATGCTGATTTGATGCAAGTATTTTATCTATTGCAAGCTCTGCCTTAATATGAACTCTTGTAAAGTAGTGAAAGACTTACATGAAGACATGTAGTTCTGCTCACTAAGGTCAGAATAACAGTGAAAATGTTAGTTAATCATTCTTTTTTTAACTAAAATTAGAAAAGTGAAGCTTAAGCATCAGACCATTGTCAACTTTTAAAAAAATAGCTCCACACCGGTAACACAATGTGCTGCAAATGGTTTGAGGACCAGCCACCATCAGATAGTTTAATACCTCTTATAATAATTCTAACCATTCTCAGGTAGGTGGCTTCAAGCTCATATTCAGTTTTGTGCATTCACTCATTTTGAAAACTGTGCCACTTTGACACAAAAACTATTGGATATCTGGTAAATTATTATAATTATATAAATATAACATTAAACTAAGCTCAAATATCAACATATTTGTTTGTTTGTAATGTATGAAAAATATTGTACTAAAGTGCATTTATTGTACATGAGGGCACATCTAAGATGTGCCAAAGCATGCCAGTATCCTTGCCCATGCACCCCCACCCCCCACCCCACCAACCCCCAAGAGCAAGAGGAGTTGGAAATACAAAAGGATGGAAGTTAGTTCAAGTGCACCGGGGAGCAGGTTGGAATAGATTTATAAATTATCATAAAGCTTGTCCAATCAAATTGCTCCATTTCCACTGATGAGGTGCATTGTGATGCCACCTCTAGTGGTCTATTTCTAACGAGGAAGGAGAACACTCAGGAGTGCATTCTACCATTGAAACGGATCACTGCCTGAGCTGAAGTACTAGAGAGGAAGTTAGAAGTTATGTTTTGCTCAGTAGTACTAGTTTTAAATTTACATAAAAAGCAATTTTTCTCATTATGCATATGCTCTCAGTAATCTAGTAATAATTCCCATGAATTTTTTTTCGGAATTTCCAGTTCAATCATAATTCTTGTTGACAAATTTTTGTTAAAGGCATAGAGATAATGTTGGGCCATGATACATTTTGTTTGCTATTCCTTTTGAGTAGGTAGAAAATCAATTTTAATATATAAAGCCTTTAGAGTACTTCCTTATTAATCTCAAAGTCTGTTCGAGCTGTAGCCTTGTTGTCTCAATGTATGAACAGAGCTCAGGGAGCAGATTCATGGCTTGTTCCACAATGGTGTCTTTCACACTGCTATACTAAACTGTAGAAGGATTGGTGAGGCAGAGGTGTGTTAATGTCAATAGCGCTCATCAGTGACCTGTCCATTGAAGACCTGGAGTGAAGCTGCTTGTTGTGAATAAATCATATCTAAATTCAATCAGCTACATTCGTGTGCAAAGGAATTTGAGTATCTTTAACAACTATATTGAATAAAGATTATCTTCCCTCACCATACTCTCAGGCAGTGCATTCCGGATATTAAACAGTCGCTGAGTGAATTTTTTTCCCCACGTGTCACCATTGGTTCTTTTGCCATTCACCTTTAATCAGTGTCCTTCTGGCAATTAAAATAGATTCTGTCTACTGACTCTGTCTGAATCCCTCATGATTTTGAGCCCTCTATCAAATCTCCTCCCAATCTTCTCTTCATGAAGGAGAACAATCCTAGCTTTTCCAATTTACTCACATAACTGAAGCCCCTCATTCCTAGAACCATTCTTGTAAATCCATTCTGCACCCTCCCATGCTTTCACATCCTCCCTAAAGTGTGGTGCCCAGAAATGGACACAATGCTCCAGTTGAGGCTAGACCAGTGCTTTATCAAGGTTCATCATAACTTCCTTGCTTTTGTATTCTATGCCTCTATAAAGCCCAGGGTCACATATGTCTTTTTAATCACTTAGGAAACCAACCTGCCACATTCAATGATTTGCACGCATATACTCCAATGTTTCTCTGTCCTTGCGTCCCTTTTAGAATTGTACCTTTTGTTTTATATTAGCTCTCTGTATTCTCCCTATCAGAATTATCTTCTCTGCATTAAACCTCTTCTGCCATGTGACCGCCGATTCCACCAGCCTGTTTATGTCCGCTTGTATGCTATCGCTATCCTCCTCCCAGTTTACAATCCTCCAAATTTTGTGTCATCTACAAATTTTCCTGTAAATCTAAGTATATCTCATTAATACAGATCAAGAAAAGCCATGGCATTAGTCTGAAATTCCAGGAACCCCACTGAACGCCTTCCCTCAATCTGGAAAACAAACATTCAGCGCTATTCTATTTTCTATCACTCAGCCAACTTTGTGTCTATGCTACTATTGGCCCTGTTATTCCATGGCCCTCAACTTTGCTGACAAGCTAATTATCACATGCTTTGTCAAGCACCTTTTGGAAGTCCATGTTAATATGGCAATCACCTTGTTAAAACCAATTGCTAGTTAAACAGGTAATTGGCATCGATTATCCCATTTAGATAGAATAAAAAGATACAGATGAAACGCTTTGTGTGGAAGCTGCTTGGAAGTTAGGAGCATTGAGGAGTTGTCTTGAAAATAAACCAGCTTAAACCAAGAGACCAACCTGGATTAATTCTTCCACTACAACCTCTTATTGTGTGTAACAGTCTAAGTATAGCAAATCAATCGCATTACCCTTATTAATCCTTACTGTCATCACATTACAATTTTCATGAGAGGTAAACATGACCATCCTTTAACAAATCCATGCTGGCTTTCCTTAATTAATTCACAATTGTCTAAGTGACTGTTAATTTTGTCTGAGATTATTGACTTTAAATGCTTTCCCACCACTGGGTTAAACTGACTGGTCAATAGTTGCTGGGTTTATCTGTACACCCTTTCTGGAACAAGGGTAACATTTGCAATTCTCTGGTCCTCTGACACCACCCCCAAATCAAAAGAGGATAAGAAAATTTTGACCAGAACTTCCACACTTTCCACCATGGCTTCCCTCAGCATCCTTGAATACATCATATCTGCCTCTGGTGACTTATCAACTTTAAATACAGTAAACCTTTTTAATAACTCCTCTTTATCAATTTTAGTCCATCCAGTTTCTCAACTACCTCCTCTTTCAACATGACCTTGGCAGCATTTTCTTCTCTGGTAAATCAATACTTCGTACCTTAGCAGTGCCCTCAGCCACTGCTCATAGATCCCTTTTTCATCCCTAATTGGCCCCACTCCTCCTTTTACCACCCTTTTACTATTTATTTGCCTATTGAAGACTTTTGGATTCCCTTTTATGATAGAACTGGAGAGGATTACCCTCCTGACCCTCGTTTCTCCACAGTCAGGAATATAAAAAAATATTTTGCACTTGCACTTTTGGTGGCAGTCACTTGCTGGTATTGGACACCTATTGTGCTCAGGGTAGTCCAGTGTGCCAGAAGAGTTCTTTCAACAGGTATTAGGTTTGTAGTTAACATGCACAATCAGGATCCTAATGTCTGGCTTAGGTGGCTATCCTGAACACCTAAAAGAAATGGGCTTGATGAATTTAGCAATGAGCAGGACACCTGCTCTGATTCAGCGCAGACCATTCCGTTGCTAAATTGGAAAGCGCTGTATCTCTCTCACACCTGAAAAAAGTGCAATGCACACCAATTTCTGGCTCAATATCTAAATATTATTATTTCCATAACAGTGGCAACAGGGCATGTTGGGGCTACTATACTGTATGAAAAGCACTGTAATGTACAGGTTAACTCATTGTTATTTGATAAGTCTATTTTCAGGTTATCCAAGCATTTACATTTCAAAGATGGCTGGCAGTTGATTCATTTTATTGACACAAGAAGATCAGTGCCATTTTATTGCAGTAATACGCACACAGCCAATTAATCTCAAATTTAAGTTTGGAATGCTTTGATCATTATTTGCAATTGGCACTATAATTACATAGACTAGTTTTTGTACTTTGAATTGGTGTAAAGTTCTACTTTCATTTCTTTTCATGGTCACAGTTGAAAATGAATTGAGTAAATAAAAGGTGAGAAGTTAAAAATTAATAAGTTAAGCATTTTTTCAGTCAAAGCACTTCAAATGTAATTAACCAGGGGGAAATAAATGATTGCTTACCATCACTTTACAACATGAAGAAACAAATAGCTTTTGGATGTGTGACTTTATCGGGGTAATTCAAGCGAACTAGTCTGAGTCCATTTGCGCATGATTACTTCCCTAAGTAACCTGGATCATCTTCAAATGATTAGTTCCAAAGCTATAATCTTTATAGCACCTTTGAACAGAAAAAAACTGTGATGTAATGTTAAAGTGCAAAGTTTAGTTCCCTAATGCATTTCTCTTATCTCCCTTCATGAACTCTCCTGAGCTTGTCCCATCTTAATGCAAGCTCATTGCATCGTCAGAAATGCTTAATGACTGTAAAGTGCTTTGGGGGTCCCGAGGTTGTGAAAAGCACTCTATAAATGTAATTCATTCTTTGATTTTTACTGAACTTCTAACTATGCAACGTCCTTTCCTTGCGCCCTTGCTAGCTGACATTGTAAATGGTTCCCTCTCCTCAGGTACTGCCCCATATCTTTCAAAACTATTGTCATTACCCCAACCTAAACATGCTCAGTTACACAAAATCTAAGCTGACACTATACTGAAGGAGTGCTGCATTGTTGAAGGTGTTGTCTTTTGGATGAGACATTCAATCAGGGGATTCTGCCTGCTCTTTAAGGCGAACATAAAAGATCCCATGGCACTTGTGGTAATTATGGTTTTATGTAATTTGTAGTATACCTTTAAGAAGGATGTTATAAAGGAAGATCGCATGATCTTATGTAACCAATAGATGAGTAGCGTCGGCTACTTCTGTAGTCAGCAGTCTGAGTTAGTAAGGAGAAATATGGAGATAGGGTTTGAACTGAAAGCACACAAGTGTAGCTGCTGAGTACCTTTGTAAATAAAGAAAATATGTTCCACCTAAGAACTGTCTGCTGGTCAACTCTGTCTATTGTAACAACTCGGCCATCCCAAAACAAGCATGCAACCTGGGCCCATAAGTCTGAACAAACCAGTGACCAGGATCCAACAGCACTGTTTTGAAGAAAGCAGGGATCTCTCTCTGGTGCCCCAGCCAATATTTACCCCTCAATTAATAGCATTAAACCATTATTTGGTTGTGATCACATTGCTGTTTGTGGGAGCTTGCTGTTCGTTAATCAGCTGCTGTTACACTACAACGGTGATTAAACTTCAAAAGTACTTTATTGTTTGTAAAGCCCTGAGGATATACTGCGTTCATCAAAAACACTATAGAAACACAAGTCTTTTGTCCTTTCAACTCACTGTACATGAACATTTTTAAGGCAGAGGCGGATAGATTCTTGGTAAGCAAGGGGGTGATAGGTTATCGACAGTGGGTGAGAAGCAGATTTAAAGTTATCAGATAAGCCATGATTTCATTAAATAGTGGAGCAGGCTCAAGGGGCCGAATGGCCTACACCTGTTCCTTGTTCATATATACCGTATCATCGACTGTATCATGTCCAATATCTCTTTCTTCTCCTAAATTATTGAATGCATCATCATCTCAGAAAGCCATACCTATCTTTCCTGCAATTTAGTGTATTAGTGTTTCAATTCAGGAGTTCCCATTCTTAGCATGGTGCCAAAATGGCCAAATTAAAGTCATGAATACATTCCTCAGTGACCGTGATATCACTCGCGATGTTTGTTGAGGCCATGGAGGAATGTGAAAATAATAATACAAATTTTAAAATTGGGGCATTGCCTGATTTACGCAGCAAAAGAGGGTGGCAGGTAAACAACATTGGTTATAAATATGCACTGGTTAATTTTATGGCCTCTATGCTTTAAAGAGGATTGCTGAAACATCAAAGGGCTTCTGCAATTTTGTCCCTACAAATGTTAAACTGACCATATTTGTCAGGTTTCCATTTTGTTCCTGGTTTGAGAATCAGGATTCTAATTAAATAAATATTAAAAGTGCTACTAAGTAGCACTGGACAAAAATAAAATCACCTATAGTGGATAAAAAAAAATCTATGATGTTTGACTCCAATGAGCGCTCAGCCTTTTCAAAGTCATATCATCCATTCTGAACTTTAAAATTAAACAACTTCTCAAATTGTGAGTAGAATATTTTTTGTGAATGTGTTGGAAAGCAATCTTACGTGAACCATGTTTCTCTCCCTCCCCTTCAACATTACCAATGATATAATTAGACAAATTTTATTATGTGGGAGCAGTTCAAGTTAACTAGATAGTGAATCATTTTATATTCTCCGTGTGGTGTAGCCATTTGAAATTCAAACATTAGCTCCATGATCATTAGAAAGCACTTAGTGGGTGTATTATTTCCAGTTTAAGTTTCCCGCAAAATAACTACTTAGATCTGATTATTACACTGAAGATGTGCTCTTTCACAAGAGAAGATATAGGACAGTGACATTATGTATAATGTGAACATTCTAAAAACAACCTACCATCAACATGTTTGGCACATCTTTCAATCTAATACTTGAGATGATGAAACTCATAGGTTTATGACTAGAATTCAGATTTTTTTTAGCCACTTTCAAATAACTATTTGTTCTATCTCCTGACTGATGATTTCAAAAAGCAAAGCAGTGGGTAAAAATGAATTAACAGCCTGGGGTTATCGTTCTGATTCCTCTTGCCAAGCTGTAGTGCGGTCAGAATCTAAAGGACTCTTTCTGGAGTCTTCAGTCATACACACTAATAGTAATCCTGCTCATCCATCAGCCACCTCATCACTCTTCCAGGCTTGTATTCGTTTTGCCATTTTTCCTTGACTTTAATTGTTCTCTTCCCTTTAAATCTGATTCGCAATTGCTTATCCCCTGGGACTTCAATGGCACTTTAGGAAAGTATAGCATTGACTGCACCATGCACAGTTTAAAATTGTTTTTTTACACCTACAGGATGTCTTACAATTCTCCAAAGCCAATGAAATAACTACAGTTGCAGTCACTATTGTAAGGAGAGAAACATAGTAGCCAATTTTCACACAGCAAGTTCCCACCAACAGCAAGAAACAAATTACGAGATAAGGGATAAATGTTGACTTGGACACTAGGAGAACTCTCCTGCTTTTCTTCAAATAGTGACATGGGGTCCTTCACATCCACTAGACCAGATTTCAGCTTAATACCTCATTCAAAAAGGTGGCATCTTCAACCATGCATTTCTTCTTCAATGAAATATCAGCATAGATTAAATGCTCTAATCTTTGGAGCAGAGCTTGAACTCTCAATTTTCTGGCAGAGTTGAAAGTGAACCAAGGTTGGCAGATGAAAAATATAATGGCAATTTGACGTGCTCTCACCCAATAGAAAATTTTTGGGCAATTCCCAACTAATTTATCAGCTGTCCTGAATCTTACACCAGGAATTTCCTCAAGGCTTCTCTTGTTCCATAACTTCGGCAAAAAGCTTACAGAGTTCTCAAGGAAATTTTCGGCATTAGACTTCTTTCCCATTGGGGAAACCAGTAGTGTTCCAACCCAGATTACAACACAGCACGACCCAGATAAAGCTATCTGGGCTATAAAACTTGCTGGCTCGCAAAACTGAATACAGCAGAACAGTGACAAAATTGGTGAAAGGATAGAAAACAGAGAGTTGTGATGATTTGTTGTTTGTTGAGCTGGAGGGAGGTACGTGGTGGTGTTCCTCAGGATTCAGTACTAAGCCGACTACGGTTTCTGATGTACCTTGGGTCATAGACCACAATATCAAAATATGCAAAGAGCACAAAACTTGAAAGTGTAGTAAACACCGAGGAAGATGGCACTAGAACTTCTAAGGAAAGGTTTTAGAACGGGTGGACACATGACAGATGAAACTCAATGCAGAAAAGTGTGAGGTGATATGTCTTGGTTCAGAAGGCTAAGAGAGACAATATAAGCTGAAAGATATAATTTTCAAGGGGTGTGTGAACAGAGGCCTGGAGGTGCTTGTGTACAAATCTCTGAAGGTGGCAAGGCAGATTTACAAAGCAGTTAATAATGTATATAGAATCTTGGACTTTTGTAATTAGAAGCATATAGTCCAAAAGTGAGGTAGTTTTTCTAAACCTTGATAAGACACTAGTTTAGCCCAGCTAGAGTACAGTGTCCAACCCTGGCACCACATTTTATGAAGTGCATGAAGGCTTTGGAGAGGATAGAGAAGTGATTTACTAGAATGGTTCCAGGGATGAGGGCTTACAGCCATGTTGATAGACTGGAGAAGATGGGGTTGTCTTTAGAGCAGAAAAGGCTAAGAGGAAATTAGATAAACTAAAGGAAACAAAGAGGAACTGTTTCCAATAGCTGACAGGTGGGTACAGAGAAAGCACCGAATTAAGGGCCTGAATTTTTCAGTCGGCAGGCGGGCCCACGATCGGCTCCACATTGCCATTTTATGCGGGCGGGGGCCAATTAAGGCCCGCCCAGCGTAAGATGCGGGCAGTAGCGCTCAGCGCTACCTGTGTGTGCAGGGGGAGGAGTGAGAGTCAGGGCTATGCACGAAAGAGTACTTCAATCTGCCTCAGGGAGATCGAAGCGCTTTTGAAACAAATAAATAAGTGGATCAAAAATTTAATTAAACATGTCCCCTCATGAGACTGTGTCACATGAGTTGGGAGATGTTTTTATATTTCAGAAATATAAAAGCTTTAGGAAACCTCATCCCGCTCATAGATAAGGTTTCCTAAAAAAACATGAAGGCCACTTGGCCTTTTTGCCTGCCCGCCAACCTTAAGGTTGAATGGGCAGCGTAAACAATGACCTTAATTACTTCCTTAATGGCCTTAATAGGCCGTTTAGATATCGGCGGGTGCACAGCCGACTCTGGTGTGTGCCCGCCGAACGAAACACCAGGAGACTATGTGCTGATGCCAGGGCGGATGCCTGAAGTCATCAAACATCATTTTACGCGCCGATGTGTTGGGCCCGCCCCCGCATGCCGACTGAAAAGTTCAGGCCAAGGTGATTGGCAGAAGAATCAGAGGCCCCATGAGCAAAACCATTTTTACACAATGAGCGGAATTGTCCCAGATTTGCGCTAAGTGCGGTAGAGGGCGTGAAAAAAGTATTTTCACCCATCAGTCACAATAACAGGATTTCGTACTGTAAAGCCCCCTTCCCGGCGCATCCCACCTCATTAATAATGCATTCACGGCAAACACTCCGGATTGCTGGTGGGCAGGCTCGGATTTGCCCGCCCCGCAGTGACCTCAGCACTTTCTCACTCCGGGCATCATATTTGAAATGCATCAGAGCACAGTCTACTTCATGTCTTCAGACCAGATTGCTCCAGTGAAAGCAAAGAAGACAGCAGTCCTAAATTTATTGATGCCTCTCGGGGCACCTGCTGGACACAGTGGACACGGTGCCCTCTACTCCCGCTCTGGCTACAGTAGATCCACTAAAGTCACCAAGCCTGCCTGGGAGGCGGTAGCAGCAGTGGTCAGTGCTGACAGTGCACAGACAAGGTCAGCCATCTAGTGCAGAAAGAGGATGAATGCCCCCATCTGTTCCATCAGGGTAAGTCACCTACCTCATCACTCTCAACTCACGTGCTCACAACCCCAACACAAATCCACAGGGATCTCACACCTCAAGGGACAACACCACTAACTTTCACACACTCGTGTCTAGGCTTATGCTTAGTGAGGAGGTACTGGGTGTGTATTTCCCACTGGGGTGTATCCTCAAGAGTGCATTCATCAGTTCAGCATTGTCCTTATCCTTAGCTAAGTATCACCATTCCATGAAGTTCCTGTTGTTACACTCGAGAGGTGTCAATCGAACTGGCTGCCCTGGTGATGTTAAATGTAAAGTACTCTTACAACTTTTTGTGTGATCACACATGGGGTTCTGTTCCCCATTGTTTGTTTGATGAGTCCATGTAGTGCCTAGATCCGTAATCCAATTGTTGGGCTTTCTTATCCATTCCCCACTTCCTCCTTGGGGAAGTAGTACATACTGCCCCGGTGAAGGCAGGGGTCATTACTGACTTTGACCGTTGGGGCGTCCCATGTTAGCACTGACACGCCCATAACCAGGATCACAGACCTGTGGAAACATTAACATTGGCTCCCGTTGTCCGGGTTACCGCTTGGTGATTCACCATATATCTTTAACTGTGTGTAATGCCTCCATTTATTTCCCATATCTACAAGTGTGCATGTATCACCTGTCATAATTACCTCATATGGTAATGGACAGTTCTTTGAAGATGTGACAAGCAAAGTGGATAATGGGGATTCTGTAGATATTAGTATATCTGGACTTCCAGAAGGCCTTTGATAAGGTGCCACACAAAAGATTAATGAACAAGGTAAGATCACATGGAATTAGGGGTAATATATTAGCCTGGATAGAGGATTGGCTAACTAACAGAAAGCAGAGGGTCAGGACAAATGGGTGTTTTTCTGGGTGGCAAGCTGTAACTAATGGGGTGCCACAGGGTTCGGTCCTTGGGCCCCAACTATTTACAATCTATATTAATGGATTCAGGCATAGAAGGTACTATAGCTAAATTTGCAGATGACACCAAAATAGGTGGGAAAGTAAGTTGCAATGAAGAAATAAGAAATTTACAAATGGATATGGACAGGTTAGGTGAATGGGTAAAAATTTGGCAGATGGAGTTTAACGTGGATAACTGTGAGGTTATCCATTTTGGTCGGAAGAATAAAAAGGCGACTTATTATTTAAATAGAGAGAAACTTCAGAATGCTTCAGTGCGGAGGGATCTGGGTGTCCTCATGCATGAATCACTGAAAGCTAGTATTCAGGTACAGCAGGTAATAAGGAAGGCAAATGGCATTTTGACATTTATGGCTAAAGGAATAGAGTATAAAAATAGGTAAGTGTTGTTGCAGCTGTACAAGGCATTGGTGAGACCGCACCTGCGCACCTGGAGTACTGTGCACAGTTTTGGTCCCCTTACTTGAGGAAGGATATAGTTGCACTGGAGGTGGTTCAGAGGAGGTTCACTAGATTGATTCCAAAGATGCAGGGCTTGTCTAATGAGGTGAGATTGAACAGTTTAGGCATATACTTGCTAGAGTTCAGAAGGATGAGTGGAGATCTAATTGAGGTATAGAAGATGCTAAAGGGGATAGACAAAGGAGATATGGAGTGGATGTTTCCCCTTGTGGGGCATTCCAGAATGAGAGGCCATAGTTTTAGGCTAAGTGGTGGTAGATTTAAATTAGAGATGAGGAGGAATTACTTTTCTCAAATGGTTGTGAATCTGTGGAATTCACTACCTCAGATGCCAGGATGCTGAATAAATTTACGGGGGAGATAGACAGATTTTTTAACTAGTAATGGGTTGAAAGGTTATGGGGAGAGGGCGGGAAATTGAAGTTGAGGCCGGAATGAGATCAGCCATGATCATAATGAATGGCGGGGCAGCCTCGAGGGGTTGAATTGCCTACTCCTGCTCCTAGTTCTTATGTTCTTATGCCATCTGGGCAAACCCCCTTTGCTCAGGGCTCACCTTGACCATCGCCTTATTCCCCACTTGCAGGGTCCATTGTTGCCCTTCGGATTTGCCTGTTTCCATATCCTTAATCATTTGTCGGTCTCTAACTTTCTCTCTCAACTCATGTAATTGATTACTTAATTCCCTTACATAGTCCCGTATTCTTCCTTTCAATGGCCCTACATCCCCTCCTCCTACTATAATTCCTCTGGGTAATTGCATGGCCCTGACTGTCATCAATTCAAATAGGGTGAACTCGGTAGTCCTATTTGGGGTAGCCCTAAGGTGCATCAGAAAGCTGGGCAGTACTGTGGCCCAGTTGTTCTGTCTCCTGAATTGCTTTGTCTATAGATGTTTTTAGTGTTCGATTCATTCTTTCCACCAACCCTGAACTCTGGAGGTGGTAAGGAATATAGAATTTCTGTTCAATCTCCATAAATTTACACATTTTTTTAATGATTCTCCCTGTGAAATAAGTTCCCTGATCTGAATCCATCTCAGTAGGCACCACACTCCTTCCAGTTTACTATCTCCTGCTGCTGTCTCAAGTCAGACCTCAATTCCTTAAGCTGTCTACACAACTCTACAATGCACCTTCTTATCCCATCTTTCAATGGCTCACTATCTTCACTTCCAGTGACAGTTCTCTCTGGGAGCTACTTAACTCTGCCTGTCATTGGGGTGTTAATCCTGTGGTCTTATTGTTTGTAGCTTACATGCACATTAATATAGCCAGTAAGACATCTATTTAGCCTTTTCCCAGCTTTCCCTTTACCTGTATCCATCTGGTGGTAAATTGTTGTTAAGTATTATTTCTCCTTACCTTTGATTGCCTCAACTACAGATTCCGAATAGTTTTATCTCTAAGGTTTTTTTTTCCTGACCATGATCAACCTAAGATTCTCTTGAGGTCAGTTTCTCTATTGTCTTGATAATTTAAAATGTTTCCTTACTCTTTAGGCCATATTAACTATTCTATGTCAACGGGGATCTCTGTCTCTAGATCTTTGCTTATCTTCCCCTGTGCGGTTCCAATGTCTCAGTTGATGGCCAGATTATCAAATCCAGTTCCCTTAAAACAGTCTGCACATTATGGTGCCCTCTTTCCCTAACTCTTTCTCCTACCCTTAATCCTTTCCTCATACCATTTTACACATGCAATAGCTACCATCTTGTCTTGTTCAGGTTGTCTGGAGAGACTTTACAGTCCAACAAAGTAGTCTCATAACAGTTTTAAAACATAAATCGAGCATTGACATGTTTTGCTTCCTTATCTTCTTCTCAAACAACATCTTATCGTCTCAAAAGTAACCCACTAAATTATGCCTGACATTTTTTAGCATTATCCCAGATTCATTAACTCGGCCAAAAATTGGATTCCTGCCAAACTTTGTCAAGGTCTTGAGCTTAACTTCACATTTTGGGAACAGACTTACAAATACAAAGGCTCGCAGCATTTGAATTAGTGCCAATTGTTGTCAAAAACCCTTTAAAATGAAAATTTCCCTTTTGAGAATTTTATCAAGAACCAAACCTCAAATTTTTAAACTTTGTAAGAACTGTAATTTACACTATCAAAATTAAAACAACCTCTTTTTCATATATAACGATTTGTATCCAGATTAGAAGTCCCATATGTTTATCGACACATTCTTTGTCTTTGGATAGCATCCTCGTTATTGAAAAATAACTTGTTAAATTACACTGCACTTTACATCTCAAGATTGTCCCAAATTCAAACTACAGTGCTTTTGGAATGCAGATTTCCTTTAATATTTAATTCATCTCTTCAAAACAAACCACTTTTTATCCATTGGAACCACCTAGACCGTGTGTTTATATCTTTTGGTTTTCCTAGAATCCTTTTGAATTTCATGTAATCTTTTTTTCCTCAGGATTTTAGGATACCAACTCGTATGTATCAATCCCAATCAGCTTGGAAGCTGTTGATGAGGATTATTCCCTACTAGTCTGCAAAGGGATGGTACAAGGGTTGGTTCATTTCAAACAAAGGCAAACCATGTTTTATCTTTACAATACCTTCAAATTGCGATTTTTGCCAGAAGTCTCAACTCAAACCTTATACTCAAAACTTTGGAATGTTTGAGTATACTTTTCCTTTAATCTAATATGGGGCTTTCGACTCTAAGGTGCTGAACTACACAAACAAATGACTATTCAGGGACAAAAATACATTAAAGTTCACATACAAATGCTTCCTTGCACACACACAGCCACAGATATAAATTCCTATAATATTGAACTTAACTCTAAACGAAACTTCAAGTAGCAGTGGGGGAAGTAAAGGGATCTTGGAGGCTCCACCTATAGGGGCAATCAATCTGACTGAAGCTCACATTTTCTCTGCTGCTGCCTGTCACTGCTCATTAATCCCCTTTCTCACTCTCTCTCCAGCACAAATGGCTCTTTTAACTTAGATAATTCATTTCTTTAAGTTACAAAAAAATTCAGTAGGGGAACTTTCGGGTCCCAATCATCCTTTCACATATCTCCATTCTCTGTTGGTGGCATCTGGGAGAAATTGACCTGCTGCTGCAACCGGCGCAACTCGACCAAGATATTTCTGTATTAGTTTAGTTTCTTGCAGATACAGGCTCAAAAGGTGTACTGCAGCTTTGTCAGTTTTATCATTAATCTGAGCTCTCCACCACTCCTTAGAGCATGATGATGAATTGCTTGGCTGCCAACCTTGTTGTTTCATTCTGCTGATCAGCTTTTATGCTTCCTGGCAAGGTGAAGAGACATGGTTCCTTCACTGCCCAATTCTGCAACAAACTTGAGTCAATTTTCTCAGTCATACTCACATTCACACATTCACACATTAAACAGGGACACTCCATCTCCCGAGGCTCAATTGCCTCAACTTAAACAGGGACCCGCAGTTCCCCCGAGACACTCCGTCTCCCAAGGCTCAATTGCCCCAACAGTCCACCTGAGTCCCTCTGGCCGAAACGTTTTGATCCGCCCTATTAGGCCTCCATTCTAGTCTGACGCGAAAAACTGGAGAGTATCTTTTAAAATGAAAATACTCACCAGATCATTGTATAGCCTTCACAGTGGTTCGGGTGAATCCTGCCAACTACACCAATTGAAGATGATACACTCACCGATCCCACAATGACCACAGAGACTCAGGCTTCCTTTTAACCAGCTTTATTCAAGCATATGCAAGGGAGCCGCAATCATTCCCATGAAGACCCAGCTCCCAGATTGATTACATTTAATTACTTTTGTACTTTTTCTTATCATAATACATTTGAGTACATCCAATCAGTAACCAACATGCTGGTCCCATGCTAAATCTATCCTATGGAGTACATAAACATGTGATTTTGCTAACCAATTATTCTAAAGGACATAATTATGTTATCCAATCAAAATTAAAACATGTACCCAAAGACCTTGGTTCTCACAACTCAAGGCTGTTTGTGCTTTATAAAAGCCCTCTCTTTGTCCCCTGTTCGTCTTCCCATATCTAAGCTAAAACCGCCTGCCCCTTCCCTATGTGAAAGGGGAGTACACTTAATCTAATTTATGCCATACTTTTGTCTCCAGCCCGACTCTCAAGGCCGTACAATGTTCATCTGATAAACTTCAACTCTTAATATGTTTAGTAGCCATGTCTGTCTGGAGATTTTAAGCATTTTTCAGTAAATTCTTACTGTATTCTCTTTTAGCATTTTTAATTTCCCCCTAACAGAGTGCACTGCATGATTGGGTGATGAATAAAAACCCAGTAGTAACCTTCAAATGGAAATTGGATAAATACTTGAAGGAGCAAAAAATTCAGGGATATGTAGAAAGGAGTGGGGCTTACTTTTGGAAAGAGCCAGCATAAACTTAATGGGTTGAATGGCCTCCTTCTGTGCTGTCCTATTTTATCATTCCATGATTCTATGAAACACTCACTCTTTCTGATCACTCAAAGGCTTGCTTTTGTTATTAATTGTCTTCAAAATTTTTGTGATGCTTTTGTCCACCTTCTAGTTAAATCTTATGAGCCAATGGACAGGACTTCATGAAATCAAAATACTGCGGATGCTGGAAATCTGAAATAAAAACAGAAAATGCTGGTAAAACTCAGCAGGTTTGGCAGCATCTGTGGAGAGAGAAACAGAGTTAATGTTTTGAGTCCATATGACTCTTCTTCAGAGCTGAAGAACAGTAGAAATGTGATGGATTTTATACTGTTTAAGAGGGGGTGGAGCAGGTGAAGCAAGATAGAAGGTCAGGTGGGACGAAGGAGACATTGACAAAGATGTCATGGGCATGGCAAAAGGAGTGTTAATCGTAGTGGTAAGGACTAAAGAAGGCACTAATAGTGACAGACTGTATTAATAGCAGATCAGGGGCGAGCGCTCTGTGAAAGCATGACATAGAAACAAGTGACAGATGGCTTTGTTGGTGGGGCTGGTTTGGGGAAAAAGAAATGTAAAAATAATGAGTAAATAAATAAATAAATAAAACTGAATTTTATGTTCCCCTGCCAATAGGCTTGTAGCCAGGGGGCGGCCATAAAAACTTTTCCGATGACTGACCCACTGGGCTTCTGCCCGCCCCAAGCTCTCTGCAAATTTATGGTGGAAGGCCTGCCCGCCCTTGCCCCAACTGATGCCCTGAAGTGGCCAAGTATTACCCACTTAAGGGCTGTTTCCCACTCGCCATCAGTTTTTAGGCTGGAGGGAGCAGTTCAAGAGTAGGGGGTAAGCCTGAAAAGTAATCCTGCTCAGCCACGGGCGGGATGGGGGAGGGGAGATCAGCACCTCCATCTACGGCTCCCTTTCAACATCAGTGCCCCCCCCCCCCACCCCACCGCCCTAGCAAAAAGACTGTTCTCTGCAAGTGCCCCCTTCCCCCCTGGCCTCTCCACCAACACCCCCACCTCCCTCTACCATTTCCCTAGGCCTCACCTCCCTTCCCCGCCCTGAGACCCCCAAAATCGACCTGGTCCTGGTACTGGGTGGGGATTGCTTGCAATTCCAGCCTTTTCCACTGCAGCTTCTGGTGCTGCTGGGACTAGAGAGTCGTTGAACAATCGGATTGGCTGGCAGCTCTCTGAGGTGGTTCTTCAACCATAGTGAGGGGTGACAGGGGAGAAGTCCAATTAATGTTCGTTGGAGTGTTGAACGGCTGCGGAGCAGGCAGTATAGGCGATAATATGTTCGCCGTCGACTCCTTGGATGGACCATGGAAGTGGACACTTCCACTTTTCACTCAGATCCCACCCTCAATCTCATCTTGCTTTTAGTGATGAGTTCAAGCAAGACCTTGAAACCCATGGACCCACAGTTGAATTGCAAAAGCCATTCTTCTACTACTATGCCGATTAACAGATTGAAATTGATTACTCCTCTGTCCCAAAGGGGATGCTTGTGTGCAGCCTAATGCAATTCAGTTAAAGTTGGCAGGATGAATCCAGCTTCCCAATGCACTGTCAGTTTCCATGTTTTTAACCACGCCGCCCCACTCCCCCAGCCCATTTCCAAACCCTGCCATCCAAAAAGTCCTGGCCAAGACCTTAGAACATACATTCAACAGAATCTGAGTGGGCCCATTCTTATAGTAAGGTGTTTCTTTTTAATGCTCTTCACCAACCAGATACAAGAACATGTGATGTCAACGAAGGCTAATAATGTTGTTTGATTTGTGGGAAATTCAATTTATAAATCCATTTCACACAACATCCCCCCCTTATGATGGGATACTGCTTCAATCTATGGGACCAAAAATCTTTTAGTGAAAGGGAGTGACTAACTTATAGCTCTTGTGGTTTTGTGGTCACCAAGAGCAATCATTATCACCTCTAGCATTTCTGTAGATGTTACCTGTTTTCAAGTGAACTCTTAATAAAATATAGATATAAAAACTGAAATAGTACAAAACAGATGCTCATATCATCCTTCCTAACTTCACCTCGCATAGCCAGAGGCAGCCTTACTTTTTATTCCCTACCTTTAGGAGCTCTCCTGCATGGCTTTAACCTTGTTTGCTACTTGTGTAGCAATGGACACATTTCCTTCAGCTTTAGATATGCTAATGAGGAACAGTCCTTGAAGATTAATTTCTCTCCTCAGGCAGCTCAGAACATGAAGTGATGATTTAAATGAGCTTGGGACACTTTGCCTAACTTTATGCACTCCATGTCTAAAGATGGATGCTTCTGAATGGGACTGGAGACTTTGGGCTGAATTTTAATGTGCAGGTGCACATTTGGGAATGGGCAGGGGGGGGCGGTGGGGCGGTGTGGTTAAAAACATGGAAACTGACAGTGCATTGGGAAGCTGGTTCCATCCTGCCAACTTTAACTGAAGTGCATTAGGCTGCACACAAGCATCCCCTTTGGGACAGAGGGATAATCAATTTCAATCTGTTAATCGGCATAGTAGTAGAAGAATGGCTTTTGCAATTCAACTGTAGGTCAATGGGTTTCACTGTCTTGCTTGAGCTCATCACTAAAAGCAAGGTGAGATGACAGTGGAAATTGAAGGGGGTGCTGGGATGCTACTGCTTGAGGGTGGGATCTGAGTGAAACATGGAAGTGTCCACTTCCATGGCCCTTTTATCATCATCTCTCTCATAATCCACCTGCACTTTCCTGCTAGCAATGCTATGCTGCAGTTAAACAACCAAGGATATCAGCCATTCTAATTAAGGTGGAGTAAAGCATGCAAACCATTGATGTAGACCTCCATGCACTCTTTTAATTGCCTTGTTAGATGATCCATGCAGACCACCATTGTTTCCATGGACACAGACATCAGCACAAAGGCCTGTGACATTTCAGACGTGAGATGACCCCCCTCCCCACAATCTCTCTGCAAGAGTGCAGCTGGAGCACCTGCCAGTAGTCCCACCTTCTTTACTATTTCTCCATAAACACTCTGTTCATCAATGGCCCCTGAGGTAAAGGATGAGAGTTCAGCTGAACAGAGCTTGGAGAGTGCTGTAGCCTCAACACAGACTCTCGCTGCTGTCCCTGACTCACCATCCTTGCTGGTGGTGAGTGAGTCACTAGGTGAAAACCTAAAAATCTGTCTTCCTGATCCCACTGAGGAGTTGGTGCTGGGCCTACATGAAGCCTGTAATGGTGGAAGAACCTGCAGTGCTTGTAACCTCCTCCGAGAAGACATCCTCCTGAACCATCTCTTGTAGAATGCTTGAAAACTTTCTGGGAGCTTACAAACATGAATTAAAACTGTTAAGATTAGGATGTTATGAAGTGATCATTACACACATGATCATATTTCACTTTCTGCAGACATCAAGTCAATATGATTGAGTGCTGTGTACCATGTGGTTGACTGATATTTAATTCTGCTGCCAGGTATCTTGGAGGCCCCGATTTCCTGATTGCCAGATCAGCCATGATTTTATTAAATGGTGGAGCAGGCTTGAGGGGCTGAATGGCCTCCTCCTGCTCCTTTTTCATACGTTCCCCGTCTCATCCGGCCAAGTGCAGCAAGCCGACAACACCTCTTCCTCTGCAGCTGTCAGTCAGGAGGTGGCTGGAGGGCCATTTCAAGTGATGGAGCCTCTTCATCCATGCTGTGCATTTAACCTCTCTCTCTTCCTCCATGGGGTCCTATGGCTGGCAGCAGTTCTTGGGAACCTACAAATAGGGACTCAGGATGATTGGTAATAAGGAATTGGGGTGTGGTGGGAAGCAAGAGGTCACACCATTAGCAGCTTTCCCATCATGCCAGGTAGCAGGATGCGGGAAGGGGCGTAAGGTCGAAACATATCACCATCCTCAATGTTCTCAGTGGCATCGAATGTCATGGGCCTGGTCACAGACAGGTCCATGATGTAGAGAACCATCTCCTACATAAGACTCAGGAAAGGTAGGTGACCTTGTCCCCATGTCCTCTCTGTTCTCCTCTCTAGTGTGTGTCACCTTGTCCTGCATGAGGGAGGCAAATGTCAGTGGGCTGTCTAACACTGTGTTTAGATGATGTGCCTGTCACAGCTGAATAGCTGAAGACACGGAGATGATGAGAGGTAGATGTGAGGCTAGCAGCACTGGTAGGTTTATAAGGGTGAGGTGCAATATCTGAACGTTAGGTGAGTGCCAGGGAGTGTTTCTGGTTGAGTGATGGGGTCGCGGTGCATTGGGTATCATGAGAGGTTGTTGATGTAGGGGGTAAGAGATGTCACTTGAAGATGCACTCAATGATATTGACCACCCACATGAAGTCAGTAGAATTCTAATGGTATTGCTGCCAGGTCTTTGGGTTTCGACTCCAGGAGGTGAACACTCTGACTATTTGCTCCCACTTCCTTCTGCGGGTGTTCATTGTGGGTGTCTGCATCCCCCCTGCATCCCCACCCTCACTCCACCCCTGGGAAACATGACCATTCTCCTCCTGTCCACCTCAACCACCACTACCTTCAGTGCCACAACTGTCACACTCCCTGTCTTAATGTTCACTTTGGCTTAAATTGCAGCAATGTTATTCAGTACAGTTCCACTTAAAGAGGCACAGTCTGTCTTTAAGAAGAGCAGACTGGGCATGCCATGTGGTTTTCAAACAACGTCTTTGCAAACCCCACCTCCCCACACCCCCACCCCCCGCCCCGGCTGAGTGTTGTGATATGTGCATTGCAATGTAAAGGTGCTCAGCAGAGCAAGGGTTAACATGGGACTGGACCACAGTGTGATGTATACAGCCACATGGTATACTCTCGTAGAACTCTCTAGAAGCAGCACTCTGTAAGCAGCCTAGCTACGTGGTGAACAGCATCATGCATGATTGTAACCTAGGAACTGTAAATAGTTAAAGACCAACAATAAAGAGCTCATGTTTAAACATACAACTCTGCAGGGACTTCATCAAAGAGTCACCCACTTCAGCAGAAATAACACATACTATGACATAGTTGGCACTGGTGGGATCTTCAAAAACATATCGCGATACTGAGCACAAAGACTGCTAACAGCCCTGATGTGAAGAGACCAGCGTGGGACCCGCTCAGCCAAACGCTACAACCATTCAGATGGGGTGAGTGTACCTCCCCCTCAATCTGAACAGGCATGGGCAGATCGCGAATCATAGCCACTGCGCTCAACAAATGGGGCTATCCAATTTCTAACCTGTTATCTTTATTCTTAAACAGAGCTATGAACTAAAATCTATTGATAAGAAGGTCAAGTACCCCCTTCTCAAATGCCAGTTTCAGCTGTAGCTCAGTGAGTTGCAGGCTTCATCTGGTAATCTTCAAAGACTGCTCTGGGGATTTAAGTGCAAAATCCAGTCTTTCTCTTTCACTCTCCTGAGGAAAACATGTGAATATATATTAAATCCTCTTTGCCAATAAAAAAAAGCATTTTGAACCTAATATCCATGCTCCCTTTGGTTGCGCTGATCAGTTTGATGCTCGACTCTTGTGGGTTTACACCAATCTGTTGGGCATTTAAACCAGTTCACTAAACAGCTACTTTGCCTCTTTGTTTCTTTATTGTCTTTTGTTTAGCACTATTGATTTGGTCCCATTTATTGAATCCCTGACTGGGGAGCAGAACAGTGCTTAAGACTAACAGGCAAAGAAAATGAACTAAACTACTCAGAGAAGATGAGAGAAGAGGGAAATCTGAGGACAAGTCAGTTGTTTAACATGCTGAGCAGTGTTGAATATTACAGAAACTTGCACAATCACCTGTTTATAGTGATTATATGAGCTCTGGGCCAAATTGATCACCTACAGTGATAGTATTCTTCAAGTCTCTGTCCATTAGTTCTGAGAACAAAATTCCATATGAAGTATACCCATGAGGACTTTCACTTGGAATGGGTTTCAAGCAAGCAAGGGATGGGAAGAGTGCCAAAAGCATCTGATATTAGCATTTCGAGGCCCTAGCCATTTTAACCCCTGTGTCTTATTTACAAGCAATGCAACATGATCACATGGGAAAGGGGGCAGCCCACCATTTTCAGGTTAGGATTCCCAGCAGTGGTCCAGAGGCCTACTGAAGTGTGAGACCACCATTTAAAGGGAGGTTGGATTCACTGCCGCCACAAGGAGGTTTCAAGGCTGTCCCCAGGTTCCCTGGTTCGGCCTTGGATGTTATTGGAGAAGAAGGGTACAAAGAGAGATATTCTGCTTCCCTGGATCATCAAATGATGGATCATATAGGGAGGCCATTTGGCTCATTGTACCTGTGCCAAGTCTTTTATAGAGCTTTCCGATTTGTCCCACTCCCCTGCTCTTTCCCATAGTCATGTAAAACTTTTCTCTTCAAGTGCTTATCCAATTCTTTTTGAATGTTACCATTGATGCTGCTTCTGCTACCCCTTTAGACAATGCTTTTTTGATTGGCACCCCATTCGACACCTTAAATGTTTACTCCTCCCACTGCTTGATGCACAGCGCCAGCAATGAGTACTATTTGCAAGATGCACTGCAGCAACTCACTGAGGGTCCACCGACAGCACTTCCGAAAACTGCAACCTCTACCATCTAGAAAGACAAGGGCAGCAGGCGCATGGGAATATTACTGCCTGCAAGTTCCCCTCCAAGCTCCACACCATTCCGGCTTGGAACATATTGCTGCTCCTTCACTGTGGCTGAGTTTAAATTCTGGAACTCCCTTCCTAACAGCCCTGTAGATGTACCTACACCATATGGACTGAAGCAGTTCAAGAAGCCCATTTCTAGTTATTTTAATTTATTTCTCAATCTTCATGGAAATCCGTAACCAAATGGTGTGTGGCATAAAGTAGGTATAAATTCAAATGTGATGTGCCTTTTTCTCATGGGCCTGAATATTCTGGTTGGTGTGCGGGGGTAGGCCCTGCTCGCCGATGTGTAAAATGATGCGCGGTGACATTGGGCATGATCCCAACGTCACCGCACGTCATTCTGATCTTCCGTTCGGCGGGTGCGCACCGGAGTCGGCTGCACGCCCGTCGAACTGTCAAAGGCCTATTAAGGCTATTTAACAGCTAATTAAACTAATTGTCTGAACTGCCCATCCAACCTTAAGGTTGGCGGGGGGGCAGGTGAAGAGCCCAGGCGGCATTCGCATTTTGCATGAAACCTCATCCACGGGCGGGATGAGGTTTCATGAAAGGTTAATAAATCAAATAAAATTTTTTATTAAAATTATTTGACATATCAGCTCATGTGACACTGTCACTCCTACTGCTGGATGTGTCTCATGAGGGGACATGTCCGAATAATTTTTAGAAACCTTTTTTTCAGATTTTCACAATGACATTAAACTCCCTGAGGCAGCACTGTGCCTCAGGGAGATTTCTGTGTGCTTCCATGCGCATGCGTGAAAGAGCGCAGACCCCGGCTCTCCCTCCTCCCCAAGCCCGCACAGGGAGGTGCTCAGCGCTTCCGGGTGTGCGTCACGCTGGGCAGGCCTTAATTGGCCTGCCCGCGTAAAATGGCAGCATGCAGCCGATCACAGACGGTGATCAGCTGCGTGCCCACCCGCACCCGCTCCTGCTCCTGCACAGCCCCCCTGATGGGGAGAAAATTCTTCCCATGGGAAAGTTAGGGCAAAGGAACTAAAAAATCTTGCATTTATATAGCACCTTTCATGACCTCAGGACATTCTAAAGCAGTTTTCAGCTAATTAAGTGAAGCATAGTCACTGTTGTAATATAGGGAAATGCAATTGCCAATTTACGCACAGCAAGCTCCCACAAGTACCAATGTGATAATGACCAGATTGTTTTAGTGCTGTTGATTGAAGGATGAATATTGGCCTCCTCTTCTCTTCTTGGAAATAGTGCCATGGAATCTTTTACATTTACCTGAGAAGGTAAACAGGTCCTTGTTTAATATCTGATCCAAGCATCTCTGACAGTGCAGCACCTCCTCACTACTGGACTGGAGTGTCAATTAGGATTATATGCTTCAATCTTTGGAATGGGACTTGAACCCACAGCTTTCTAATTCAAAGGCAAGAATACCAAGCACTGAGCCAAGAAGCCTATCAGCTCAGCAGCAGGTAACATTTCCTTTCTCTGCTAAACTCACAGCTCCAATTTTATTTATTGTTCCAGGCTATGTATAAAACAGGTATTAGACGCCTTGAGTATGTTAATTAGAGAACACCGCTATAGAAGGAGCATTTGCTTAAATTAGCCAGCGATGACCTGTTCCGTTCTGTATTCTTCAGAAATGTTTCTTTTAATTTCCTTCAAGGAGGTTTAGGAGCAATCCCTTAAAATAATGGGTACCCACACTGACTGTAGTCCACCACAACTCATCCAGCTTGCAAGGCAGGCTTAGCTGACATTAACGTCCTCACTCAGACGGCCATGTTGGCTGTGGAGACACATCCAGCAGTGGGGGTGAATTATAAATATGTTAATGAGCCTGACAGACTAATTTTTATCGCTTCTTGGGCCTTTCAGTTCAGTGCTAGGCCTGGGATCAGTTTACTGCTTGAATGAAACGTTTTATTCTTTAGTGGGATGTGGGCATCACTGGTAAGGCCAGCCCCTTGAACATGGGCCATTTCAGAGGGGAGATTAAGAGTATGGAGTATTGCTGTGGGTCTGGAATTACATGTAGGCCAGACCAGATCCTTCCCTAAGGAGGCATTGGTGAACCAGAGTGTTTTTTTTTAAACAACATTACTGAGACTAGTTTCATAATTCCAGATTTAATAACTGAATTCAAATTCCATAGTGGGATTTGAACCCATGTCCCCAGAGAATTAGCTTGGGTCACTATATTATTGGTCCAGTGGCATTACCACTACAACACTGTCTCTCTTTCTTCCTTCCCACCCACGCCTCTGCCAGGTGATTACTCTTAATGGAACAGGCTCCTCCAGCAAGTAGTTCATGTGTCAGTCAAAGCTGAAAATATTAGAAATAAAAGACTTGGAATGGATGCAGGGGGGAGGCAAGCAATTGGCGAATGAACCAGGGGTATGATGGGAGATTTTTCTTTTACACAGCAAGTTGTTGTGGTCTGGAATGCACAGCCAGAAATAATAGTGGAAGCAGATTCAATCCCGACATTCAAAAGGGAATTTGGTATACACTTGAAAAGGGAAAATAAAAATTATCAGTCGACAGAGAAAGGCAGAGAGTGGGTGCACAGTGGATGCATGGGACTCAATGGATAACTCTTACAAAGAGCCAGCTAGGGCCCAAAGTGCTGAATGTGTCTCCTCCTGTGCGGTATCATTTCATGATTCTAATTGTGGGTTCAGCAAGTTTGGGTAAAATATTCGACTTGTTGGGGGGGGAATTCAAAATTAGGGATCATGAAATAAACGCTAATAATTCTATGGGAAATTCAGGAGAAATTTCTTTAGTTCAGAGCGTGGTTAAAAGATGGAAGATGGAAGAATTAATGGAGACCAACAGCATAGATATTTAAGGGAAAGTTAGATAAGTACATGAGGAAGAAAGGAATAGATGATTAGGTTAATGGAATGAGATAAGGTGGGGTGGGCGGAGGCTCGTGTGGAGCATAAACATCAGCGTAGGTCAGTTGGACCAAATAACTAGTTTCTATGTCGGACACACAATGCAATTCTATGTTTAGATGTGTCTACGCCTGAAGTCACCAAAACTGGTGACATAATAAGAAAAGGCAACTGTGAGTATTGTAACCCAAAACAAGAAGAGCAAATACCTGAAAGTTGCAGTTTGCCCATCAGCCCCCTGAAGGGGGCAATAACATTTTGGGTGGTGACTATAATTCTGTAATATGTTGATGGGATCCTGAACTGTCAGTGGGAGGAATAGGATGCTAAAAGTTATAAAACAAAAACAGAATTACCTGGAAAAACTCAGCAGGTCTGGCAGCATCGGCGGAGAAGAAAAGAGTTGACGTTTCGAGTCCTCATGACCCTTCAACAGAACTGATGTGACTGGAGCTGTCTGCAGTAAGAAGCTGTGGCTGTGAATCAAGGATATAATGAGGCTATTTTACCTTTGTGCTTCAGTATGTTGACAGAGTATTCTTTTCTTGCTTTATCATTTTGGTTATAGATGGCAGAACTGGAAGGAATAATAGGAATTCGAATATTTAGTTTTCCTTTTGGCAGGTTTGACTCATGCTGTTTAATATTGATGTTTCTACTTGAACGAAACGTGAAACAAGACATGCTAAAAAACATAATGAAGATGATATTTCTTACAACCAAAGTGAAGTAGTACCATTCTGCAGGTATATGTTGAGCGGCCATGTAGCAAAAGCAACTTGCATTTATGTAGCACCTTTAAAGTAGTAAAACATGGAATTTCATAACATTTACAGCACAGAAACAGACCAATCGGCCCAACTGGTCTGCATTAATGATAATATTCCTTGGGAGCCTAGGCACTTCACAGAAGCAATTATCAAATAAAATTTGATACTGAGCCACAGAAGAGATATGAAGAGCAATGGAAAATTGTTTGGTCAAAGAGAGAGGTTTTCAGATTGTGCTCCATTCAGCTCCTTTTCTGTGCTGCATCCAAAGAACTCCCAATGTCACCCCACCCCCGTTTAAATTTTCAAGTAGGCTGGGTCGCAGCAAAATCAACTGTGGGCCCACCGATCTGTCAATGGCCAATGGTCAATGGTTGGCCAGGAGCCCCGGTGACAAACAGATAAAACATGAAACCTCATCCACTGGTGGGATAAGGTTTCATGTAAGGTTTTAAAAATTTTAATAAAGTTGTTACGGAAATTATGAACATGTCCCAACTCATATGACATTGAGGGGTCATGTAAGGGAATTTTTTTTCCTCTATTTTTAATATTTTTAAAAGTAGAGACGACCTCCCTGAGGCTGCATTTACTTTGCATTTTAGGGAATCCCCCCCCCACCCACCCCAACCCACACAGGGAACGCAAAGTGCTTCCCTGCAGACGTCATGCTGGGCGGGCCTTAATTGGCCCGCCCACGTAAAATGGCGGCGTGGCCCACGATTGATTCACCTCTGCCCACCCAACGAATGGAAAATTCAGCCCAGCAGGTCTGGCAGCATCTGTGGACAGAGAAACAGAGTTAATGTTTCAAGTCCATATGACTCTTCTTCAGAACTCTCAAAACGTTAACTCTGTTTCTCTGTCCACAGATGCTGCCAGACCTGCTGAGTTTCTCCAGCATTTTCTGTTTTCATTATTATTGAAGCTAAAGCTAAGTTAGGCTTCCACTTTCAGAGTCATAATTATGTTAAGGTTTTCTCATCCTTGCCTCAACATATGCTCCCCAGTGAGGATATAGTTCCCATCTTAGCAACATGAGCAAGATGACCTCTAGGAGGTGGTCACGCACTGATTTCCAATTGGGACTTCATGAACCACTGATGAAGCTGCTCAAGATCTGGCACAACTAAAGGAAGCTTGCACAATGCAAGTTGTCTCCACTTGTCCGTGAATTTGCCTCAGGGTCCCACAACTGGCAGAGGTAGAGCCCCAGTTTCCCTGGGGATGGGGCCTTGGCTGACCCACCAATGCCCAAAGACCACCTGATGCCTTATTTGGGCAGGGTTGTAAATAAGCGACTTGTCCACATGCCACCTGTTTCATGTGGACAGGTCACCCATTTACAAGCCAACCTGGAATAGGCATCAGGCGAGGCTGGGGTAGCAGTTGGGCATCCAAGGTCCTATCTCCCTTCCACGCCCCCTCCCCCTTTTTCATCTCCTGGGCCACCTATTTTCCAGGCAGAAAATGGATGGCAGGTTATGTTTCTGCTTGTAGATTGAGCACATATGTGCATGTTGGATAACAATTTTTGTGGCCTCCATAACCATTTGCTCTTCAGTGATGGGTTTCATTCCCTTGGTCTGCAACAGAGGCAAAAGAGACTGAGAAAATCAAAGGCTGAGAAACCTTGAGAAGAGCAGAGAAACAGAGAGAGCACAAGAGAAATACGAGTAGTAAATTATAAATCTAACTTTGGCTCAAATATTTAACAGCTGCACTTATCCCCATACATTGTAATTTTTTCCCCCTTCACATGTACTCTAAAATTCAGAGGGAAAACATGTGCACTCTACAGAAATAATGAGCTTATCAGGGGTGCCCAACGTTAGGAGATGGAACTTTAAAAAAAACATCATGCAGATTTGTTGCAATTGGAACTGAGCAACTCAAGAGTTAAAACAACAGACAAATCTTTGGGTGATTAGAGCTGGGCAGATGTATTTTATCTCATTTATTTTCATAGGCTTTATTCTAGATTACTTTAGTTTCCTGTGAAAGGGTCAGTGAAAGTGATTATAAACAGTTCTTCGCAAAGCTGATGAGGTGTTGTCAGTTTGATTTGTTATCACACACAAGCCACCAGTGCCTGTTTACCTGACTCTGCGCCTCCATTCAAATACATTTACAGTTTTCCCTCTTCCCCAGAAATTATGTTATACATAGACACCATGGGAATGGGCTGTAGTCTAAGATCCTTGGTTCACAATTTACAGCGAATGTCATTAATGCTGCTACAATGCATCCTACATTATCTTATAATCTATCAAACAGCAGGAAAGACTTTCCATAAATTAAGTGCAAATTAGTTATTTTTATTCATTCACGGGACGTTAGCGTCACTGGTTGAGACAGCATTTATTGCCCATCCCTAATTGCCCTTGAGAAGGTGATGGTGAGCTGCCTTCTTGAATCGCTGCAGTCCATGTGATGTTAGGAAGGGAGTTCCAGGATTTTGACCCAGTGACAATGAAGGGGCGGGGATATATTTCCAAGTATGGATGGTGAATAGCTTCGAGGAGAGCTTCCTGGTGGTGATGCACCTGTTGCCCTTGTCCTTCTAGATGGTAGGGGTAGGGTTTGGAAGGTGCTGTCTAAAGAGTCTTGGTGAATTGCTGCAGTGCATCTTGTAGATGGTACACACTGCTGCCACTGTATGTCGGTGGTAAAGGGAGTGAATGTTTGTAGAAAGGGTGCCAATTATATGAGTTGCTTAGTCTTGAATGGTGTTGAGCTTCTTGAGTGCTGCACTCACCCAGTCAAGTGAAGAGTATTCCATCACACTCCTGGCTTGTGCCTTATAGATGGTGGACAGGCTTTAGGGAGTTAGGAGGTGAGTTACTTGCCACAAGATTCCTAGCCTCTGACCTGTTCTTGTAGCCACAGTATTTATATGGCTAGTCCAGTTCAGTTTCTGGTTTCAGTTCCAGTTCCATGACTGCTGCATTCTTTAAAGTAGAAGTGTTATTAAGAGCTCAAAGATTTGGGGTTTAGGGGTTAACAATAGAAAAAAAGACTGGAAATACCTAGTATTTCACACATAAAAAGCAGTAACCTTTCAAGTAAAAAAATATCACATAGGTATGGATTTTGCAGTTGTACTGATGGCGAAACTGTAGCATTTGCCACCATCACTGTGTACTAATGACAGTGCCCACACATACAGTGGAAATCCTGAAGATGCTGTCAGCGATACCCCTCTCCTCCTCCATTGGATACTATCAATGATTTGACATGCACCTTCTACTTCTTATGCACTATTCTCACATTATAAATAGTTGAAAAAGTTAAGTTTTGATCAGAGGCTGTTATTGAGATTTTTACAGCAGTCACAATTATTGCTGAACAACCTCTCTGGCCCTGAAAAGCATATTTAATATGTGTAGAGTGACATTCCTCAGGATATTATTTCAAAATTCCATGATCCTTAATTTTTTTTAAATTTGCTGATAGTATTTCAAAAATTGCTTTAATCCCATGTTTATGCTCAAATTGTATTTTGTTTTCTGTAAAAAGATTAAAAAGTAAATTCTAACCCACACTTTTTACTTCCTGGTTTGCTGTCTCTGAGAATTCTTGAAACTGATTGGCTGATCAGCCTGATCAGTGATTTCACCGTTACAGGATTTCACAAATCTCCAATGGATGGTGTCAAGTTCAGAGTCCTATTGGACTAGGGGAAATTGAGGTCGAAGAGCCTGCTAAATCTTTGACAGTTTTTTGCTAGGCCAGAGGCAAGCATCATCCCTTCACTGCTGAATGCAAAACCTGGGCCATTGCATTACATAGATCTTGCAGCATGGAAACAGGCCATTTGGCCCAACTGGTCCATGCCAATGATTATGCTCCTCACAAAACCTCCTCCCACCCTACTCTACCTAACCTCATTAACATACCATAGAATCATAGAACCATAGAATGTTCCCAGCCCTGTTGAAGTAGCCTTGGAGGAAGGGATGCCAGGGGAGTTGGACAGAGTTTTTTTTCTTGGAGGCAGGATCCTTGTGGCAGCCAGTCCACAAAGGTTAATCAAGGTGTGTAAACAGGGCAATTAGCCCTGAATTGTGAACTGAACTACAATCTTACAGAAAGCATGTGAGCTGTTTCAGGAATCTGACAGGGCATCAGAGGCAGCCTCATGGCAGGGATATCAGAGGCTGTTGTCCATGACACTATCACGGAGTCTCAAAAGGCTGAACCACCACTACAGCCATGGCCAAATGCATTCTTGTGGAGGGGTTACCACTCGTTCTCATTAATCCTCCTGAAGCCTCTCAACAGACCCTTTCTTTTGAGCTGCGCAGGTGCTTTCCAACTGCATCAGGAGCGCCCATCTTTCCCAGCTGGCCACTCCTGCAGGACCTCCTGTTGGGCCTCCTACATCCATGTGCCACAGCCCTCACTGCCCTCAATTGGATGGCAATCACAGAGACAGCTGGTTAATTAGCCATATCCCATAATAATGCTCTGCGAGGAGCACCTCCAACATGGGCGGGATTGAGAAGCGCAAAGGATCCCACACCTGAAGACTTTTAAAGTGGAGATGATTTCACCTATGGTCTCCATTCAGAATTGTATTTCCCTTTACCGAATGCTGATGGGTATCTTGTACCTTTCTGGAATTTTCTGATTTTATTTCAGCTTGCAGCATTCACAGTTGTGTCAGATTTGACCACATCAAAATGACAGAACATACAACACAGAAACAGGCCATTTGGCCAGATGGGTCAATGCCAGTGTTCATGCTCCACACGTGCCTCCTCCTATCCGATTTCATCTAACCTTATAAGCTTTCTCCTGTTACTTTCTTCCTTATGCATTTATATAGCTTCCCCATAAAGGCACTTTTCACCTCAACATTTCCAAGCAATATCGAATTCCACGCTCTGCCTTAAACATTACAGCACCTGTGTAGAACAATGCACCAGTACCATAAGGATCCTACATCAGGTCATTGTCAATCTTCACCTCCATCGCCAGGATTTACCATACTGTTGCTTGGCACCTTCTTGCGCATGCCATAAAGCACCAGCCCCAATCTGGCCAACGCCATTTGACAGCTCATTTGGCTCCTACAGCTGAACAGTTCCACTTCTAACAAGGTTTGGAGCCTCAAAGTGCACCTGCTGGCCTTTTCACCTTGAGATTGGGGTGGTGGAAGAGGCAGCGATTTCTCCCATTCAGCTGCTGTAAGGTTTAAGTCTAACCAGAATGAAAATCTGGAGAAGTGTGAGGGAATGCATTTGAGGGAGCCAAATGAAGCAAGAGAAGACACAATAAATGGTATGATTCAGAAAAGTGTGGTGGAACAGGGGGACCTTGGAGTGCATATCCACAGATCCCTGAAAGTAACAGGATGGGCAGATAAGGCGGTTAAGAAAAAATATGGAATAATTTATTTTATTGGCCGAAGCATAGCAAATAAAGAGCAGGGAGGTTGGACTAGAACTGTATAGAACACTAGTTAGGCTGCAGCTAGAGTACTGTGCACAGTTCTGGTCACTATATTGCAGGGAGGATGTGACCACACTAGAGGGGATACAGAGGAAATTTACGAGGATATTGTCAAGAATGGCGAATTTCAGTGGAAAGACTGGATAGGTTTGGATTGTTTTCTTTGGAACAGAGGAGGCTAAAGGGAAATCATAAGATTTATCTGAGGTGCATTTAGTTATGAGTTGTCTAGATAGAGTGGGCTTATTCCCCTTAGCAGAGAGGTCAATTCCGGAGTGCATAGATTGGCAGGATTAAAAAGGAGTGAGGAAAAGGTTTCTCACACAGAGGGTGTTGGGGGTCTGAAAGGTTGTTAGAGGCAGAAACTCTCATTTGGATTTTAAAAAATGTTTGGTCATATACTTGAAATGGGGTGAAATACAGTGTCACAGACCAATTGCTGAAAAGCGGGATTATGATGGATAACTCTTTTCAGTCACCAGAGATAAGATGGGATGAATGGCCCTTTCTGTGCCAGAAAATTTCAATATTTCTTTCTTTCCCTCACACCAAGATCCTAACACCAGAGGAAAAACACATAGGGCAGAATCTTCTGGCTGGCGTGCGGGTGGCAGAGTCCGCACACCAGCGCTTAAAATTTTGCACGCTGACATCGCGCGAGCGTCCCGACATCAGCACGCAGCATCGCGATACTTCGGTTGGCAGGCGCACTATGCAGCGGGACACGTGCCCGCCATTAATTAAAGGCCTCGTTAAGGCCCTTAACTTGCCAACCATCGACGATTTTGAGGGGCCCGTGCGAACTTTGGCTTGGCGCACGGGCCCAACAGGCAGGCGGGTAGGTGATTTTTTGCAAATCTCATCTATGGGCGGGATGAGGTTTGATAAGGGTTTTAACAAAGTTTAATAAAGTTTTTGTTTATTTCATTAACATGTCTCATTTCGTGTGACATTTTCATCTTAATGAATTTTTTATTGTTTGTTTTTTATATTTGCCAGCCTTTCAGCGATCTCCCTGAGGCAGCACTTTGACCCAGGGAGATGTACGCTGTGCAAAAGAGTGCATTCTGACAGTAGGAGAATCCCACCCCCACCACCCACCCCCACCCCCATCCCGCACAGGAAGTGCATAGCACTTCCCGTCTGGCAGCCCACCCACTTAAAATGGTGGCGGGGCCTGTTTCGGCGGTGGCGATCAGCTGTCTGCCCACCACTGAGCCATCAAAGGCAAAATTCTGCCCATAAAAATTTGGGAGACCTTAGAATTCCCCTCTGCCTGTAAATCAACTAAATAACTGCGAGCAATATAACACAAAGCAATGACAAGCAGTCTGACAGCACAAAGGTAGTGGAAGCTCAAAGGAGATGATAGGGAGGTAGAGCTAGGTGTGGAAGATAATCCCATGGCATCAGATCAGATTGTCACAAGGCAGCATGTAGCTGTAGAAGAAAAGTGGGATTAGGACTCAAGAGATGACTGTGCAGGACAAGAAATTGTTAGAGATGCTCTGGTTGCGATTACATAGGTATAGCAGTCCAAAGTGATGGCAATCCTACAGAAATGCACTGGTACCAGGCTAAGGTCTCTGCCAACAGCATGGATTCAAAAAATGACCCCTGTACAGTTAACGTAGAGATATCATCAAGCATTTCAGATTGGTTTCAATATTTCGGTCCACGACTTTCTTGATTCTTGCTTGGGACCAGTCACCCTAGAAACGTATTCAGTTATCTCTCCATATCTTTTTTACAGAGATGGCTAATCTATAATATATCCAATTAATAGCTTACCATTGCATTGAATGCAGATTACTATCAAAAAGAAGTGTTTGGAAACCCGACCCATACTTTCCCCTGTATTTCCTGAGAAATGTCACGTCCCACATCTTACATTTAAAAGCCATTGCACCAAGAGCCTTATTACGTTATCTCACTTCCTGCAGAATTCTAAATGACTGTTGGCTGTCTTCCTTGTACAAATGTGTGTGGACCTTGAATTTGCCCACTGGGAGAACTGGCATTATTCTTCCAAGAGATGGAGGAAAGCTGTCATCAAGAATAAATATTTCGAACGTTGTTGGTAGGGATCCTTAATCCGACAGTTGATTAAGCATAGTAAATAATCTTTTCTAAGATAAATCCCTCAGTGTTTCAATACCTTTCTGGCCCCAATAGGAACATTTTAATTGATTTACCACCTGTTAAACATTCTGGTTCCTTTATGAAGTAAAAGAATAAACTCATTTTATTCTATTGCCTAAAGTAGCATTGTAATCATTGCAAATTACATTGGGAACTGAGTTACAGACTTACAATTAGGAGAAATTTAGGATTCTTAATATTTTCTTAAGACCTAGGAGGTAATAAAAATTCAGTTTTCATCTCCATTCAATACCTTCTTGTTTTTTTTACAAGCAATATTTAGAGTACTGACACAGTTGGGCAAGAGAGTATAATTACTGTTTCGATATCAATGGTCCCTCTACTTCACAATTCTATTGTAGCTCAGCAAAATTAATCTTCATAATCTATACCTTTGTCATTTTCTTCGTCTAATAGTATCTGCTAATAGTAACTTAGATAATAATTTGAACAATTCTTTATGATAAATTGCATGGGAGCCATGGAAACGGTTTGCTAGTGGACTAAAATTAAAAAGCTACCACTTTATCCAGATTTACTGCAATTTCTAATTCCAGATTTTTTCCATCATAAAAAACTGGTGATGAAATGGTTGGTTTATAATGACAAGAGCAATTTGTCCCAGTTTATCCGATAGCCTGCAAATTCTTCAAATGCTTTCATAGTTTGTGGCTGTTGTATTAGGTGCTATTGGTGTATTAGTGTGCTACTCAAAATTCACTGAACTTGGTCAGGCCAAAACCTGTCTTTGTGAATTTGGGTAATTTAAAGAGTCCACACCTTACAAGGCCAAGTGTTTGGAAATGGGAAAGGATAGTCTGGAATGTGATCTTTATGGAGTCCATTATAAGTACATGTAAACAAGCTAACAGAGGAACAAATTTAAATATATCAATGCATACACCATAAATTTTATACGTTGCCATCTCTAACTTCAATCCATTACGAATTAAGGGATGAATTGTAAGAGGATGCTGCCACCATGCCCAGCCATTTATTCAGCTTTCTTTAAGTCAGCCACTCCTAAATGAATAATATCACGCTATTTCTGCTTTTGTAGGGCTAATAGCTCAGCTGATTTAGCAAGCTTTCCTGTTCCTTTTACAGCCTTTAATCAAAATCCTGCAACTCCCTCCCTAACAGCACTGTGGGTGTACCTACAACACATGGACTGCAGCGGTTCAAGAAGGCAGCTCACCACCACCTTCTCAAGGGCAATTAGGGATGGGCAATAAATACTGGACCAGCCAGCGAAGCCCATATCCCGTGAATGAATTAAAAAAATATATGATTTTATTGCTATATCAGATTGCATTGCTTTCCTCATAATCCCTTGCTTTAAATAAATGCACATCCAAGTTGCTTCTGCTTTTCAGTTTCCTCAATTTTCTCTTCCATATGGACTGATGATAAGGTTCTACACATCATGCTGACAACCGTATTCTAAACTCCATGGGCAGAATTTTGCCCTTGGTGGGCGTGTGGGACCCACTGGCTCGGTGGCGGGCACACAGCTGACCCCCACCGCAGAAATGGGGCCCGCCGCCATTTTGAGTGGGAGGGCCAATTAAGGCCCACCCAGCGGCATCCCTGACGGGAAGCGTTATGCGGGAGGGGGGGAATTCCCCAGCTGTCAAAATGCGCATGTGCGCAAAAGAGTGCACTGCTCCCTGAGACTAAGTGCTGTCTCAGGGAGATTAGTGACAGTGTACAAAAGTTAAAAAATAGAAAAATAAAAATATTATTAACACATGAGATGGGACATGTTAATAACTATCACATTACATTTATTCAAGTTTTTAAAAAGGAACATGAAGCCTCATCCCGCCAGTGGATGAGTTTTCATGTATTATCAGAAGCCCGCTGGGTCTCCTGGCCTGCCCACCAGCCTTAAGGTTGGACGGGTAGGGCCTTTAATTACTTTAATTAGCCTGTCAATAGCCTCAATTGGCCATTTACAGGTCGGCAGGCGGACAGCTGATTTCGCTGTCCGCCCGCCTTCCTGAAAATTTAAAGGGACGTCATTCCGCGTCATTTTCCCGTCGGCAGTGCACTCCCAAATCGCCGACAGGAAAATTCAGGCCCATGTACCAAGCCTTACAAAAAAACTGAAGTTAAACCAATTATAACACTCACATTATGGGTAATATAATAGTTCTAGTCACTTCTTCCTTGCTCCATTACATTCCCATCATATGCGTTATTGTCACCTGTCCCTCTCGTTCTTATGGTAGTCCTTGTGTGGACGTGACTATTCCCAATGTTGTCCACATCAATGAGATGAATATTCCTGCCACCACAATCCCTGCCTCGGTATGAGAATAAAGACAAGAAAAAGGAAACAGGGAGAGAGGCGACATACAGGAGTGATTATGTTCTGAGACTTCCTGAGGCCAGGATTAATGATCCAGAAGCATGAGTTCAAATCCCACTTTGGCAGCTAGGATGAATTTCAATTCAGTTAATTAAATAAATTTGGACCAAAATGTTAGTATCAGTAATGGTGACAAGGAAGCTACCAGATTTGTTTCAAAAACCCATCTGGTTCACTAATGTCCTTTAGGGAAGGAAATCTGCCATCCTTTCTGGTCAGCCCCCATGGCAATGTGATTGACTCTTAAGTTCTCCCTGAATTGGCTGAGAAAGCCTCTTGGTTGATTCAAGGGTAATTAGGGATGGATAGTAATTGTTGGCCTTGTACATCTCATGAATAATGTTTTTAAAAGCTGCGTAGTAGGTGAATGTAGATTTTGAAGTTGATTTTTAGTGGCTGATTCAGAAAAGGATTTCAATGTTGAGATAACATTGTTACAAACAGGGATGAGAGACAACTGAAATCCTTGTTCTCTTCCCTTACTGTCCGTAATCAGTGTGTTTTTGAAAAGCAGGATGTGCATGTTTCTCACCCCTGGGGCTGAATTTTTCTCTCGTCAGGCAGCCAGGCACCCGACCTGAACGAGAGTAACATAGTGCGCGATAATGTCAGGCGAGCGTCCCGACGTCATCGCATACTCTCGCGATATTTCGTTCGGCAGGCAAGTGTGAGAGTCAGCAGCACGCCCACCAAAAATTAAGCAGCCTGTTAAGGCCCTTAATGAATTAATTGGCTCAAGTTTTCTGCAGCCTGTCCAACCGTTCGATTGGCTGTCTGGCGAAAAGGCCAAGCGGCCTTTGCATTTTTGGCGAAACCTCATCCGCGAGCTGATGGAGTTTCGACCAGTGATTTAAAAAATTAAAAACTGTTTGCACTCATATTTAACATGGCCCTGGTCATGTGACAGGGTCACATGAGGTAACATGTTTCAATTACTTTTAATATCTTTATTTTTATTGCTAAAAGCCTTCAGCTCCCTGAGGCAGCTCTGTGCCTTCAGGGGAGCTTTCACTGTGCACAACTCCCGAGTGTGCGCAGACTTCTGCGCTTGCTCTCTTCCTGCCCCCACCCTGGCAGCGCTGAACATTTCACGCTGGCTGGCTGTTAATTGGCCAGCCAACGTGAAATTGCTATTGGCGCCAGTCGGCTTTGCGACCTCACCTGGGCCCGCCCACTGCGCCCGCCCGACGAGGGCAAAATTCTGGCCCTGAGGTTACGGTAAATTTGAATAACCGGCAGCCGACTTTTCATGGGTTTAATTAAAGAGGATAATTTATTCACATTGTCATCCTGAAACTCTAATGCTACATCGCTAATTCACCACTCTCTCTTTCTCACACACACACACTATTAATTGTCAGATAAAAAGAAACTTGCAAACTGTAAGGAGTAAATGAAAGAGGAAATGGATTTTATGCAGGACTTGAGAAGGAAACAACGTAGAAAACGAAAACTTTTCAGCCAGTAATATATAAAGACCTAATAAAGCTCAGCTTAAGGCAAACTAGTGTATTGCATCCAGTTCTGGTCACTGCACTTTTGGATGGATGTTCCGGGGTAAGGGATTTTGGCTACAGGGTTAGGTTGGAGAAACTGGGGTTGTTCTCTTTGGAACAAAGGAGATTGAGAGGGGGTTTGCTAGAGGTGCACAAGATTATGACAGGTTTAGATAAGGTAGACAAGGGAAAACTGCGCCCATTTGCTGATGATATAAGGACTAGGGGATGCAGATTTAAGGTTTTGGCCTAGAGCATAAGAGAGATATGAGGAAGAACTTTTTAACGCAGTGAGTGTTAATGACCTGGAAACGCTGCCTAGAATGATGTTGGAGGTGGAGTTGATGAATAATTTAAAACGAAATTGGATGTGCACTTGAGAGAGAAATAAACTTGCAGGGCCAGGGGGATAGACTAGGGGAATGGGACCGATTGGTTGGTCTACAGAAAATTGGCATGGGCTTAATGGCCTGGATGGCCTCCTTCTGTGCCATAATGACTCATGGGCGGGATTTGCCAGCCCCGGCCACCGCCAGGATCTTCCAGTGCTGCCGAAACTCAATGGACCTTTGGCTGGGCAGCCGAATCTCTCGCCACGATGGGGCAGGGAAACCCTGGCTCTGCCTATAACTCCATGGAATTATTTATAAATCCTTAATGCATCCTGTAGCTGTTTTGCTTTTTGCAGAGCATGATGAGCCTGACAGAATGTAATCCGTATGTCGGCAGTTTGGATAGGAGCTGACAGAAGACTTCCTGATCTCACAGCATTTCACATTGCTGAGCCAAATCAATAAAAACAGGAACAATTGACAGTAAAAATACGCAATGATGTTGTTGGGTCTTTCAATAACACCTATCAAGCTTGACAGCAGTTTTATTGAATAATTCATAATAAGTTATTGTAGCTAAAACATTTATGGCCTTCACAATGTCTGCAGCTTTTTTTTCCAAGGCATGGATGCCTGTAATTCTCTCCTCGGTGCCATTGGTGGTCCCACTCTGCCCATCATCCTATGAATATTGCAGCATGCGTTCACTGGTGATGGAATTAGCATTGGAGCAGGGCAATTTTCTGGGCATTGTAATACAATTGGAAACGTAACCAAGAGCTGCAGTACTTTAAGCCGCAAAACATTCATCATAATCATCGTCAACAATAACATGCACTCACGTAATGTACCAAAATGTCCCAAGGCGCCTCACAAAAGCCTAATCAGGCAGAAATGAACATGAAGCCAAGGAAGGAGGTATGTGGAAAGTCAACCAAAAGGCTATTAAGGAAAGCCTCAGTATCTTCTCCGCCCTGACTAAAATCACTCTCTTTATAGCTGTATAGTTATATCTATATATTGATATAGTTTTATCACATGTGGTGAGATTCCAAGTGCTGTCCAGAGAGGTAACAGCATTTTCGACAGCACCTTCCAAACCCGGAGCCTCTACCACCTATAGACATAACAGCAGCAGGTGCGTGGAAGCATCACCACGTCTAGGTACCCCTCCAATTCACACTGATTTGGAAATATATCACTTTTCCTTCACTGTTGCTCCGCCAAAATCCTGGAACTCCCTTTGTAACAGCCCTGTGGGAGTCCCTTCATCACGTCAAATGCAGCTTCAGGAAGGCAGCTCGCCATCACCTTCTCAAGGGCAATCCTAGCCTTGCCTGCAAGGAAACATTTCGCAAGAATCTATCATTCACATTTCAAGTGTGACTGACAATGCACAGAGGGGTTTCAGGCTTCTCTGCTTTAGTCCAAACCAATACAATGGCATTGTGTAATACCTGATGCAAACAGGAAATCTTTCAGAGACTGTCCAGACATCATAAATAAGACTAAAAAAAGCATGCTAATGAGTCCGAATTACATTTGTCCACATTAGATAACTAAGCAACTTTGTCCTTAGAATTTGTGAGGTCTCTCCAGGGCTACTGGTTTAAAGCTGGCAGACACCTGGCATTACCCACCATTCTTTTAAATAGGATTCTGCTGTTCTCCCGAGATAGGGTGGATGGCCAGGAAAAAAATGCATCCAACGGCATTCAATTAATTGTTATTTCAAGTTTATCAAATTCCACCAAGGTGTGGACTGATATTGGAGACACGGCAACAATTCAGTTGCTACCTTCCTAGTGTTCTTGGATGTAATAAACTGTACTCATGGGGAAAAAGCAAGATAATACTGCCTGGTACTGCACAATTCAGCTTCAAGAAAACTTTGTGTGATCTATATCGGATTCTTATCGCATCAAAGTGAAATAAATCCAATCAAACGTTACCAGCAAAGCCACTTCCTGACGATCAATCTTAATCATATAATTTACTCTCTGTATCACCATCATCTTATGAATATTGCAGCATCTCACAAAGCACCGAAATCTCTCATGTAGATCCTTCTTTTCCTTCAGGAGGTACCATGACCTAAGAGGGCATTGGTGACCATGGACTTCCATTGGGTTGGTCCATGACTATGCTTGCTAAAATAATGCAATGGTTTGCCATTGCCTTCATCAAAATGGCTGACAAGGAAACTCTCCCACTCTTACCGCCTGCCATCAGCTGCATCAGGAGGATTTACAGGCTGATGATCAAGCTGTTGGGCCATATTATAAACACACCTTCTGTGGCCATCAAGCCCTGAAGTGGGATTTGAACCCAGAGCTTCTGATCTGGAGATAAGGATGCTACAAGTGCACCACAAGGCCTCCCTCATCTTGTTACTTTTCCCAAACAAGTCAGTTTAAGTATGAATTGAGTCCCTTCAAAAGTATTCTTGGTAAAATTATTAACAGATGGCTTTTCTCCCCCAAAGCTCATACATTTATAAGGTGTAAATGGCATATTTTATGTGAATTTGTGAAGTGTTCTGTGGCATTTCTGAAGGAAATATATATAATCCACTCATGACTCAACCCCTCATGAATTAGTAAATCCCCTTGGGTGATAGATCAAAAACTGCACTTAACTTCATATGCAAAATCCACATCTTCCATTTCTGATTTGGTCCTTTTAAAATCAGCTTGACTGTCTTAGAATCAATTCCTCTACTTCCTTCCCCTCCTCAGCCTCAAAGCAGAGCTATGCAAACCAGAATAGCAAGGGCGGAATCATTCCAGGTTTGCACTAAATGTTGTAGCCGGCGGGTAAGACTACTTAAAACCGCCACCCGCAGAGGCGGCCATTCACATCGTATCGTCCAAAACTTGCCGCATTAACTGTGCATTCTTGGGAAATACACTGTTTCCATGGCAGCTGGGCTCTCATTCGCCCACCATGCAATCACCTCACTGTTTCAGCACGCCGGTTGCCACATTTAAAGTCCAGCCATGTGCACATCTCTCAGTGCTTCCAGCCCAAAAAAACTGCAAAGAAGTCATAGTCCTGAAAGGCAAAAAAGACTGCAGCCCCTAGGTTCAATGACACATTCGTCAAGCGCCTTTTGGACGCAGTGGAGGCTCGCCTGGGTATCCTTCATCCACATTCTGGCCACAGGATGGGCAACCTCACTAATCTGGCTTGGGAGGTGGTGGCAGCGGTGGTCAGCACCAGTGCCCTTCAAAAGAGGACAGCCACCCAGTTCTGCCAGGGTAAGTCACTCTTTTCATCACTCTCAACTCAGACACTCACAAAACCATCACACATCCACAGGGGCCTTCACTCACTGCCAGTTTAAGGGACATCACCATTCACTCTCTCACACTCACCATCATTGTCCTCAACTAATCCATGGGACCACTCACCACCTACACATGCCAGGCATACTTATCATCTGGCCTGGCAGATGTCCCGCTTACAGTCTCTCCATCTTTATTCACACAGGACAAGCTGGCACACAACAAGAGGGAGCGGTTGCAGACTGGTGGAGGAATGCCTGAAGCCAAGGTCCTTACGGACTTTGAAAACAGAGCCATCCAGCTGGCCGGTGAGGATCTGGACCAGTCCTGTGTTGAAAGTCTGGTCGGCAGTGCTGTACCAAGTGAGGGCCCAGCAGTGCAACATCGATCAGACAATCATGCCGTGAGTGATTTGTCCTGATTCACAGGCCACTGCCGTGCATTAGTTATCTCCCCTATCTTCCCATATCTGGGAAACAGCCAAAGGAGTCCACGCCACACGGCCTCCAATCAAGCTCCGAAGAAACCTCTCAAGAGGAATCTGAAGGCACCCTCCTTGAAGTCCCATCACAGCACTCACTCACACCCTCCACCAGTGCAGAGACACCCATCTCGGTGGGACCTAGCTTTAGAGTAGCACTGGGATCACAATTTGGTTAGCACATCACACTTACTGATCAACAGCAGGCGGAGGCAGGGACTTCCCAGGTGTCCGGCATTGGGGGAATGCTAGAATCCAGAAATTTGCAGAGTCCAAGTCAGATGATGAGCCTCTGGACTTGGTCATGTCACAGTTGCTGGAGTTGCAAAGGCAAGCTCGGGAACATCAGGCAGGGATGTCCACTGCACTCCTCACATTGTAAGGCACGATGGAGGAGTCAGGGAGGGTCCCAGAGGACTGGAAAATCGCTAATGTAACCCCCCGTTTAAGAAGGGAGTGAGGCAAAAGACGGGAAATTACAGGCCGATTAGCCTGATCTCGGTCGCTGGTAAGATTTTAGAGTCCATTTTTAAGGATGAGATTTCAGAATACTTGGAAGTGCATGGTAAAATCAAGGGGTGGTCATGCCTGACAAATCTTTTAGAATTCTTTGAGGAGGTAACGAGTAGGTTAGACAAAGGAGAGCCAATGGAAGTTATCTACTTGGACTTCCAGAAGGCCTTTGACAAGATGCAGCACAAGAGGCTGCTCAGTAAGGTAAGAACCCATGGTGTTAGAGGCAAGGTATTAGCATGGATAGAAGATTGGCTGTCTGGCAGGAGGCAGAGAATGGGAATAAGGGGGTCCTTCTCAGGATGGCGGCCAGTGATTAGTGGAGTTCCTCAGGGGTCAGTGTTGGGACCACAACTTTTCACTTTATACATTACTGATCTAGATGAAGAAACTGAGGGCATCCTGGCTAAGTTTGCAGATGATACAAAGATAGGTGGAGAAACAAGTGGTATTGAGGAGGCAGGGAGGCTGCAGAAGGATTTGGACAGGTTAGGAGAATGGGCAAAGAAGTGGCAGATGGATTACAACGGGGGGAAGTGTGAGGTCATGCACTTTGGTAGGAAGAATAGAGGCATGGACTATTTTCTAAATGGGGAGAGAATTCAGAAATCTGGAGTGCAAAGGGACTTGGGAGTCCTAGTCCAGGATTCTCTTAAGGTTAACTTGCAGGTTAAGTCAGTAGTTAGGAAGGCAAATGCATTTATCTCGAGAGGACTAGAATATTAAAGCAGGGATGTGCTGCTGAGGCTTTATAAGGCTCTGTCAGACCACATTTAGAATATTGTGAGCAATTCTGGGCCCCGTATCTCAGGAAGGATGTGCTGGCCCTGGAGAGGGTCCAGAGGAGGTTCACAAGAATGATCCTAGGAATGAAAGGCTTAACATATGAGGAATGTTTGAGGACTCTGGGTCTTTACTCGATGGATTTTAGAAGGATGAGGGGGGATCTGATTGAAACTTACAGAATACTGAAAGGCCTGAATAGATTGGACGTGGGGAAGATGTTTCCATTAGTAGGAGAAACTAGGACCCGAGGGCACAGCCTCAGAGTAAAGGGAAGACCTTTTAGAACAGAGATGAGGAGAAACTTCTTTAGCCAGAGAGTGGTGAATCTATGCAATTCATTGCCACAGAAGGCTGTGGAGGCCAGGCCATTGAGTGTATTTAAGACCGAGATAGGTTCTTGATTGGTAAGGGGATCAAAGGTTATGGGGAGAAGGCGGGAGAATGGGGTTAAGAAACTTATCAGCCATGATTGAATGGCAGAGCAGACTCGATGGGCCAATTGGCCTAATTTCTGCTCCTATGTCTTATGGTCTTATGGTCTTATGGTCATCCGCTTCAGGCTGAGGTGATAGCGCTGGCATGCCAACGCACCAAGATCAACACTGGCAGGCTGGCAGCCGCCATGGAGACCTTGGTCCAGGACATCGCATCTGCACTGCTGTGTGGGCTGAATTCCATCGCTGACTCCATAATTGGCCTCCCACAGTGTATATGCGAGAGAGCTGTGGGGCAGCTCAATCTCGCTCCAGCTTCCCCTTCTCCTCAAGGAGTCAGCCAGGAGCCCCCGGACATCCTTAGGGAGGCGGATCAGCAGGTGTACCCGCTGAGGCCAAGCATCCAGGTGACTCCGAGAGTGTCCTGCCCATGTCAATCCACTCTTCCTGTGGTCTAAGCAGCTCCAGCTCCACAGGCCGAGGAGGATGCTGCTGCCACACAGCAGGACCCAGACAGCAGGCTGCCTCCACCTTCTCTGTGGATGGCCAGGGAGCACCAAGATGTAGTGGCAGAGTTAGAAAAATTAAGAAGATGTAGCTTCACAGCCTGGGCAAAGGTGTTAATCTCTAGTACATAATTTGTTCACTATTATCAATAAGCTCCCAAGAATGTCTCCCTGCTTATGGCTCCTTGTTCTGATGATCAGTGTTCATGTCACTCAGATGTGAAACCTTTCTGCACAAGATAAAGGCAGGTCCTTCAGTCCAAGGCCTCTCCCCTGTGCTTTGTGCAGCCTTCAAACCAAAGTGATGATCCAGCCTTACATTCCCTGGGCACATTACTGATTCCTGCATCTCGACAGTGCTTTTCATTACTCCCAGAATGTAGTGGGCAGGCATCACAGAGTTCTCTCATTCACTCTGTGTGGTCTCAGCATGTTTAAGGTGGGGCTAGCCCCCATCTCTTCAGCATCTATGACCAGTGACACTGGGCTCCTAAAGGGATCTGGTGCTGAAAGCGGACAAAGGACCAGGTGCTTTTAAAGTTTCATGGCTGCATCTCCATGATATGACCCTGATCACAGAGCGCAAGTGAGCTGCCCTTAGCCAGACAGGAGACAGACATTCCCAAGAGGCTATATGAAGATCTATGGAGCGTTTTCACTGCGTGTTGTCATCGTCCTCCTTTATTAGGGCCTCCACTGCGCCTCCATGATAGGAACATTCTCACAGAGGGTATTTGCATTGCCATAAGCCAGACTGGAGTCAAACATTCATAGATGCAATGTGAGGATTATGGTGTCTCCTCACTGCATGTCATCATCATCGTCATTCACAAACCTAGCAGCTATGAGAGATGTGGTAAAATGGTGTGCTATATATCTTTAAGCGAGTGTAGCTAGTTGACCATGTAAATATATTGACCAATCGCTACACAGCATGGGCTTCTTGGGTAACAGGAAGTCTAGAGCCGGAGGTGATTGAAGAAACACACATAGTGTTAGTGCTCTGTTCTTAGTTTTAATAATCCACCAGTGTTTGTTCAGTCTCTTTGCCTTTTTCATTTCAAGCACCAATTAATGTGTTAATATCAACGAGGCAGCAAGCATTCACCGGACAAAGCAAACCTGATAACCAAAAACATAAAATAGAGCCTCCCGATCATGCCTGCCTCATCTGGCTAGCGCGAGGGTCTCATCCCCCTCATCATCACCTTCAAGGACCTCTTTACCCTCATCCCCATTGCCGTCCTCCTCACTGGAGGCGCAGCAGATGACAACGATGTATGGCACCCTCTGCGGACTGTATTGCAGGGCTCCACCAGACCGTTCCAGGCACCAGAACCTCATTTTCAGCATCACGATGGTCTGCTCCAACAAGTTGTGAGTTGCAGCATGAGCCACGTTATACCTTCACTCTGCTACAATCTGAGTGTCATCAGCCACGTCCTTTATGGGTAGCCCTTGTTCCCTGCATCCCTGCAGCTTCTGTAGACCCTGGAAGACTCCAGGGATCTGTGACCAACTGAGAATATAGGAATTGTGCACACTGCCTTGAAACCATGCGTAGACCTGCAGGATGTGTTTGTGGTGGTCGCACACCAGCTGCACATTCAGCGAATGGAATCCCTTGCGATTGACATAGTTGACCTCGTGTTCCAAAAGAGATCTAAGCGCCATGTGGGTGCAGTCGAAGGCACCATGCACCTGAAGAAAAATTGACATCTGGCAAATCCAATCGCTCTTGCATCCTGGCTGTCCTGCGCCCAGGTGAAATGCACAAGGTTGTGTGCCCTCACAAAGATGGCATCTCATGGATGCATTTATTGGCGGATGCTTGTGATATCCCACTGAGGGCACCTGTGGAGCCCTGAAAGGAGCCACTTGCGTAAAAATTGAGCACTACAGTCACTTTCACAGCTACTTGCAGGGAATGCCCTCCATGTCTCCGTGGTGCCAAATCTTGCAGTAGCTGCAGATAAGACTGACCTGTTCCCTAGGCATGTGCAGTCTTTGGCGACACTAGTTCTCGGTCATCTGCAGGAATGAAAGGCAACGTCTATGGACCCTGGGTGCTGACCAGTGATGGCTCACTGTGGCTCTTCGGTGGCGTGTGCAGGAACCCCAACTGTTCCTGCACCTAAGTCACTCTCTTCTCCATTGCCTTCGCTCTCAGTAATCCACGAGGCATACAGCTAGTTTACCAGGCTCCATGCTCCTGATGTCCTCCTCCCGCAGGATGAAAGAAAGAGATGTGTGGGTTACTTATAACCTCTCTTGGTTAAATCTGTGGGGCCCTTAATGCACCCCCCCCCCCTGCCCCCGAGAGTGCAGGCCAGAGATTAGTGCTGCATGACTGCCTGAAACCCCTCCCCGTCCCCCCTACTCCACCCGACTGATTGGCAGCAGCTTTGGCCATAGGACTGCAAGCTATGCTCTCAGCTCACCCGCACTGCAAGGCTGCCCTGTTAGCTTGAACCATGGGGGAGATTGGTCCAAACCAGGATGCTGACATTGCAAGGGGCTGTGAGCACCTCCACCAGCGACTGCTCAATGGCCAGTTTTAGCGAGGAGGTTGTACAATGTGCCCAGTTGTCTAACTGTTCTGCAGTCCACTAAAACAATCTGTGCCCAAGGGGTAAAATCTCTGGAGTACTTGGTGGCACTTTGACGCCTCTGCATTGGTTGAGTGGGCAGATAAGCTAGAAGCCCAACTCCAGTCATATTAATGTGGCTAGGCCTGAACTGTCTCAGCTGCACAGGAATGGTCACTTTCTACAAGCTTTCCCCAGTGCATGGCCGCTTCCCTTGCCCAACCACCTCCCTGTGCCCCACACATGCTTGTGCATTACGTTCAACAACAGGGCAACTCCAAGCTGTGTCAACCGAAGGGCAGCCCTTCCACCCCCTGCCCCCCCCCGCCCGCCCACCACTCCCCCTCCCCCCAATGCGCCTCAACCTTGAAGGCCAACAGGTGACCCAGGCATGCACTCTGCAGTGTTACTGTGTACTCACCTCCAAGTTCCCCTCAAAGTGCAGTCGGCCAAGTGCATGCTGTTGTGAAACACATTGATGTGGGTGGACACTTCTGTCAATTGCCGGATTTGGCACAATCTCGTTCCCTTCTGTTACAACTGCTTAATATTCCAAAGTTATCCTGGAAGTCGAGGACAACATTGGATTTCTCTTCTTCATGACCAACTTGCCTCCTCACACCTCCAACTCCTGTTCTCTCCAATACATTTGAGGCACTCATGGACTCTTTTGTCTGCAAGATTGAGCTTCATCCTTGATGTTGGCTTTGCTGCTTTCTCCTCTTCCCCTCCCTATCCCAAGGAGACTCAGACATACTCAGGCCAGGAGGAAAGTCTTTCGGTAGCTGGAGCCAGGCCTAACATACAGGTCTGAAGGCTTGAGTTTGACCATGTAACATTTTTGACCCAACGATCTTTAGCAGCTTTATCAATGTCTTTCCCTCTTTTGTCCAGGTAGGAGAACCATTTGCTGACCAGTCCACAATGTCCATTTTAATTAACAACCCCTGCAATAACACAACAACTCATGCCAACCTAAAGCAGAACCTGGATAACATCCAGCCTTGTGTGAAAAGGTAACACTCAGGCTACATAAGTGGCAATCTCAAACAATAGTAAGCCTAGCTATCTTCCCCTGATATTCAATAGCACCATCATCATTATATGACCAATCATCAATGTCTTAGGGTTGCTGACCACTGACTAGAAAATGAACAAGACCAGCATGTCAACATTTTAGGTATAACAGCACAGCAGAGGCTAGGTATGCTTCAGTGACTCCCTGGCTCCCTTGGGGACTCAGCACCATCTATGAGGCTCAAGTCCAGAAAGGGACAGAATACTCCCCACTTGTTTGGACGTGTGTAGCAACACTCAAAAAGCTCGACACCAAGCAGAACAGAGCAGTTCATTGTATCAGTGCCCCTGTTACATGGATTTACCATCAAACCCCTCCATCAATGGCCCACTGCTGCTGCAATATGTAAGGCGAGACTGCAGAAACTCACAAAGCTTAGACCCCAGCACTATCCAGCCGTGCAACCTCTGCCTATACGAAAGACAAGGCGGGCACACCATTACCGTCCTAAGGTATGACCACTCTGACTTGAGCATATATTGCCACTCCTTCACTGATACTATATCAATGACTTGGATTCGCTACCTAATACCATTGTGTGAGCAATGTCACGATAAGGACTGCAGCAGGTCAAGGATAACTGGAATAGTCAGCAAAAGCTTAGCAGCATCAGCCACACATCAAGCAAGTATTTGTTTTTTTTTGCACATGATGAATATGAGAACATGAAGCACTATCAGTCATGTAAGGACATAAAAACAATTCCATTACAAATCATACATCAAGTGATAGTATGAATTCCTCTGGCCATTATACATAGAGACAGTGTAAAGGCATTCATAAGGATTCCCTCTTAGTTGTTTGTATTGAAGTCATGACAACACTCAATAAGTATGTGCTACAGAAACCATGGGTGGAATTTTATGCCGCCACCCCCCCACCCACCACCACCCCCCCCCCCCAACCCCCAGCAGCAGGGCGGGGCTGGAAAATGTGGCAAGCCATTCAAAAGCCCACTGACTCCGGTGGGACCGCAAGATTCCGCCGGCTCGAGGGGCCGTAAAGTTTGCCCCATGGAAAACCTTGCCAATGCTCTTTACAATATCACCACACCACAGCTACAGAGCAATTTTTACCTCATCTGTGTCTGTGGCTCTTAATAGCTTGGATTGTCTATTGATGAAATTTTGAATCCTGGAGGGTTACACACTGACACTTGCTAACTACCTGATTCTAAAGGTATGCTTACGAATGAGTGTGTAAGCTTTTCTCTTTTCTCACTGTATTTGTGTTCAATGAAACAAAACCTCTCACAGAGGCAATGGCAGCTTCCACAAGGAAAGTGCAATTTCATTCTGCATTGTCTTCAAAAATGAAAACCTCTGACATTCAAAGGACAAAATGTGTTGATGTGGAATAAACTGGGCCATTAACTAGAGGGGGAGGGGAAAAAGAAGGATGTGCTAACCTGGCAATGCCAAGAAGTAAAGTCAAACATGGAAAACAAATATTAGGAAGCCTGAACATTTACCCTAAAGTTGGTTCAAACTCTGAGAAAATAAATACCTGATATGTAAATTCCAAAATCAACAGAGAGATAATACTGCCAGTCTTCATTATCAAGGAAAGTGCAGCTATATGTCAAATTAAATTCCTACTAGCCCCAAAAATCTATATGTCATGCAACTTGGAAGATTTCAAAGAAAGAAGAAAAGTAAGACCCACATTTCAATAGTGTATTGCCTGACCTTAGGATGTGCCAAAGCACTTTAAAACTAATGAAGTGCATTGGAATTATAGTTACTCTTGTAAGGCAGGGAACAAATATGTGCGCAGTAAGTTCTCACAAATAGCAGTAAGGTAATGACAAGATAACCCGTTTTAGTGAGGTTGCTTGAGGGATAAATATTGGCCAGGGCACTGAAGAGACCTCCTCTATCCTTCTGTGAAAGAATGCCAGGGGATCTTTTGCATTCAATTAAGAGGGCAAATGGGGTGGCTTTTTCTGACAGATGGAACATCTGACAGTGCAGCACTCCTCCATATTGGCACTGACCTGGAAACTGGGTTATGTGCTCAACTCGCTGGGCTAAGTGCTTTGCAAATTAGTAATTTGCAGATGTTGGTAAATTAAGTTGGCATGTGATATTTCTTTAAATACAGTAATTTTTCTCCAATTGCTACGACCAGGATGGGAGGAGTGCACACATTATCTAGCCCCACTACTCCACAGGTCATACCATTAATTTAAGGGTTTAATCTACTCACCAAAATGGCCAATTGTTTACCTTCACTATTGGTACCCAGAATAAAAGAGACTTTAACCAGGCTTATTTCAATAAGCAACGAACTTATTAGTTTATTGTAAAACAAAACTTTTTTAATAAGTTGCAAGAACTGGTTAACACACAATTATATTCTGGAAATATAACTATCTATCTCTTCCTAAACAATTCCCCCAGCACACACAAAGACAAACAAAGGGCAAACAGATATAGTCCCTCTGCAGAGATGAGCGTTAGAAATAAAGGATAAAGTTTGCAGGATCTCGACGCTGTTGATCTGGAGTTCCTTCATGTGAAGACTGGCCGCTGGTCCTGGTAGACATCTGGAAACTCTCACCAATGGGATATTGCCCTGGAGGAGAATATATATGGCTGGATCAATTCTTCTGGTCTCAGCTTTGCAGGTGCAAATGCAGAATAAGGTGAGGATCCCCTGGCTACAGGTTGATAGCCTCGCACAATTTCAGGCAAGGCAGAGAGCCAATTAGGATAGCCTTCCTTTCTCAGCTTGTTCCCCAACAAGACTGAGTTTAAAACCAGCAGATTCAAACTTAAGGTGTTTTTTTTCTCTGCCATTTGATTTCCAGCAAGTTACCAGGCTTTGCCTTACTTCAGTTTTTTTTCCCACATAATTGCAGTTCCAAGCAAATAGATCTTCCTCGAGTACCATGCAGGTCAGGTGATTCTTGGAAGGGGCCTGCTTGTTGACAGTTCCAAGGTGAATTATGAACCTTTTTTAAAAAAAGACTGTAGGTCAGCAACCAAATGTCCAGATAATGCAATGTCCTTCCATATTTTAAATGGAAAATTCAGTCTTGAAAGATATGATTCTAACACAATTCAGATGTAGACTCTATAATGAAAACCAGATACTGTATTATTTAGTACGACTGTGTTTGATAGTCTCTACTGTGAACCCTTTGCTAACATGCTCTCAGTTGATTCTAGTTGTGACCCTGGTGTATTACTACAAGTGTATGACTGCTGGATGGAGAGTAGCAAAGTGGCCAAAACCTCACTGGCTTATGAATGGGGCTAATAAGATGAGGCAGTGTTACTGATCATCACATCAACTTCAGAGATACTATGATTGTCTCACAGGGAAAGCAGATTGATTTTTCTTGTTGCTCTTGTGATTAATACATAGCTTGGGTTTGACACGATTGCAAGATATTTAACCAGAGATCAATTGTATGTGTCTGAAGGGTTCCAAGTCAAAGCATACAGGACCTTGTAAAGCATTCAACTGAGGCCAATGTGGATGATGTTCCAAAGGCCTGCAAATCTTTCATCTTTTGACGTTCAGTTGATGTCTTTGATATAACTCTAGCAATCCCATAAACTGTCTGAAATTTTACCAACTTTGTTTATGCTTTTATGAAAGGAGTCTTCGTGCCACAATGCAAAAGTTAAACTTCGCATTTGATCTTCAATTTCCATTTAATTCGTGACAGCATGGTGCCATCTTATCAGCCTCAATCCTTTTGGCCTTTTCACAACTTGCTCCTTAAATCAATGATTAAATCATATTGTATGCAGTTCTGCTAAGTGCCCTTTTTATTCATTCATGGGATATGGGTGTTACTGGCTAGGCCAGCATGTATTGCCCATCCCTAATTGCCCTTGTTTAGGGGGCATTTAAGAGTCAACCACATTGCTGTGGGTCTGTCACATGTAGGACAGACCAGCAGATTTCCTTCCCTAAAGGACATTAGTGAACCAGATGGGTTTTTACTACAATCAATAATGGTTTCATGGTCATCATTAGACTTTTAATTCCAGATATTTATTGGATTTAAATTCCACCATCAGCCATGGTGGGATTCACACCCGGGTCCCTGGAGTATTACCCTGGGTTTCTGGATTACTGGTCCAATGACAATACCACAATGCCTCACCTCCCCCCTATTTGTTTGCAGGTCTTCGAGAAGGGTCTAAAACTTAAGTAGGTTATTTTGGGCGTAAGGACAGTCATGCGTACATTTAACAAGATTTTGAACATATTTTTACTTAATATACATGAAAACAGACTATGTACACCAATATAACAGAACTTGGCTCTGCCTTTTTTTGAACACATGTTCAGTTATTTAAAATCAGAGAGCATGGACTGGACACTGTGATTAAAACACCTGTTCTCTTGTGATAAACCCATATTCAACTGCATTAATGCACCAACTTACCACTGTTAAATGTACCAAGTAACATTTTTTTTAAAACAAACATGAGAGAAAAAACATTGGCATGTTCTAAAATGCTGCCTGATTGCACTGTTTCATGACCAGTTTCAGATTTCGTGAAATGCAGATGAGTTTGATCACTTGGGGCATCTCAAAACTAAGGCAATTTTGGGCATTACTTCCACCTGGATCTCTACCCCATTATAATAAAATATGTTGGCGTTTAAATTTCACGTATGAGCCTTATAGAAATAAATACCCAATTCACAGAATTGTACAGACTAGAAGGAGGCAATTGGCTCATTGTGCCTGTGCCAGCTCTTTGAAAGGCCCGTCAAATTAATAACTTCTCATTCCCCATAGCCCTACAATTTTTTATATGTTATCTTTTGGTTTTAAGATATGAGTTTTATACCCAATTTCCTTTTTGAATGGTACTATTGAATTTACCATCCATTCAGCCACTAGATCACAACAACTCGTTGCGTAAAAAAAATTCTATCTGGGAAATTCCTGTCCCGCCCACCATGGGACCGGAGATTGCCTCCCGAAGTCAATGGACCTTTGGCTGGTCTGTCAAATTTTCCATCCCATCTGCAACAATTCTCGCCATGTTTGGGACCGGAAAATCCCAGCCTCTTTTGCCAATTATTTAAATCTGTGACTTTTTATCATCAGCCCTCCCAGCCATCGAAACAGTTTCTCTCTATTTATTCTCTGTTCATCACTCCTATAAAATCTTTCTTTATCCTTCCCTGCTCAAAGAACAATCTCAACTTGTCCAGCCTAGTTAAGAGTGATGATGTAGCCAGCGGCTACGCAGTAAATGCATCCACTTTATTTCCAGCAATTGGGAAAGATGGAAGGAGGATTGTTGGTGCAAAGGGTGGAAGGAATAAGTATGGGATGGTTTCTCTGTGAGAGGATGCTCACAGCTTCCAAACGTGTTTGTTCAATGAAATTCTTTCATCTCAATAATGATAGCTCTGACTGATTCCTGGAATGGCAGGATTGCCCTATGAGGAGAGATTGAGGAGACTGTGTTCTCTAGAGTTCAGAATAATGTGAGGTTATTTCATTTACATACAAAATTCTTGCAAGGCTCAATAGAGTAGATGCAGGAAGGATGTTTCCCCTGGCTGGGTGGTCTAGAACCAGGCGATACAGTCTCAAGCCATTTTGGACTGAGATGAGGAGGAATTGTTTCACTCAGAGGATGTTGAATCTTTGGTGTTCCCTACCTCAGAGGGCTGTGGTGACTCAGCCATTGAGTATGTTCAAGACAGAGATCGATAGAATTCTACACATTAAAGATGTCAAGTGCAGAATTTTCCGCTCGGCGTGTGCCAACATCCCCAAGCATGAAATAGCATGTGATGGTGTCGGGAGAGCGTCCCGACGTCATCGTGCACCTGTGTGATATTTCGGTCGGCAGGCACGCATGAGAGTCAGCAGTGTGCCTGCCCACAGTGAAGAGGCCTATTGAGGGTATTAACGTAGCAATTGATGGCGATTTTTCACTGCCTGCCCAACATTACAGTTGGTGTGCAGTTGGGTCGGCCAGGTGCCCTTTGCATTTTTAAGGAAACCTCATCCAAGGGCGGGATGAGGTTTCCGTGATTCCTTAAAAAATGCATAAAATGTTTTGAAAAAATTTTCATCGTCCATATGTTGGGGTGTCTCAATCTGGCACGTGGACATTTTTACCCGATTTTACATTCTGTTTTTGTTGATTTCAAATTCGTCAGCTCCCTGAAGGCAGCTCTCTGCCTTCAGGGGGCTTTCCTTCCACGCTGCCCCATGCTGACTTCAGCGCTCGCACTCCTCCCGCCCCCCCCACCCAGGCAGCGCTGAGCCTTTCAGAGCGCGTTTCACGCTGCTGGCCGTTAATTGGCCCGCCGGCATGAAATCGCAATCAGCCCGTCGGCGGTCCATTCCTTGGCCACCCCGGTCCTGGGCCCGCCGATCACGGCCGCCTGCTGTTCCAAAAATTCTACCCTAAGGAATATGGGGATAGTGTGGGAAAATGGTGTTGAAGTAAAAGATCAGCCATGATCTAGTTGGATGACAGGACATGCTCGAGGGGCCGAATGGCCTACTCCTGCTCCTATTTCCTATGTTCCTATGTTGTTCAGTATCCTCCACCTTCATTTGGCCCATATTGATTTCTCCATTGATGATTAAACCTACTGAGCATGCATCAAATAACTATTATTTGTGACACATTGATCAGGCTTTACTTTTGAATAACCCACATCAGTCAAAACGTCATAATATTGGGTTCATGCATTCCCATCTATGGCTATGATTGATGTCTGCATCCCATTGTACCTGTGCTGGAACACAGATGAGGTACCATGGATCATAGCTGAAATGGGTAGTTTTAGTTATGTGCAAGTCAACAATAAATTATTCTTATATAAAAGTAAAATACTGCGGATGCCGGAAATCTGAAACGAAAACAGAAAATGCTGGAAAAACTCAGCAGGCCTGACAGCATCTGTGGAGAGAGAAAAACAAAGTTAACGTTTCGAGTCCACATGACCATTCCTCAGAGCTGAAGAGAGGTGGAAATGTGTTGAAATTTATACTGTTTAACATGGGGGTGGGGCAGGTGAAGCTGGATAGAAGGCCAGTGATAGGTGGGGATAAAGGAGGGGTTGGCAAATTTGTCATGAACTGAAGAACAAAGGGAATCTTAATTGTAGTGGTTAGTGCTCAAAAAGGTGCTGATAGTGGCATAAAGGTAAGAAAGCAGAATGTGATAATAGCAGAACAAGGATAGCATTGTGTGCAAGGACATCATGGAACAAGTAACAGATGGCCCTGTAGGGAGTGGGGTGGGGGGGGCAGGACGGTGGTGGAGCAAAAAAGAATAGAAAATGGGATAAAAACACGGATAAACAAATAAAATTAAAAATAAGTGGATTAAAAATAAAAATGAATTTAGGAAAAAGGGGATTAAAAAAAGGGGGGTGAAGATGGAGGAGAGAGTTCTTGGTCTGAAGTTGTTGAACTCAATATTCAGTCCGGAAGGCTGTAAAGTGCCTAATCGGAAGATGAGGTGCTGTTTCTCCAGTTTGCATTGGGCTTCACTGGAACATTGCAGCAGGCCAACAACGGACATGTGGGCATGAGAGCAGGATGGCAAGCGACCGGAAGGTCTGGGTCATGCTTGCGGACAGACCTGAGGTGTTCTGCAAAGTGGTCACCCAGTCAGGAGAGGAGGCCACATTGGGAGCAGCGAATGCAGGAGATTAATTTTTGTTTGCGAGTCAAACAAAAGGCAAGTGGTGGATTGCTTAAAACAATAGCATTGTGCCAACTTCTGGGAAGCTGGCATTTCATTGCCTGATTCTCTGCAGATGACCACGTGTTATTTCTACATTAATAGGATTAATAGGATTCATGAGTGGCCCATTAGTGCGTATGAGAGCATGCACAGGTACAAGCACTGAATCAATAAGGTCCTGGACTTCAGGAAGTCCAGCCATTTAGAAAAACCCTAGGATTCTCTTGCGCTATTGCTAGTCGGTCATGGGGAAAGTCACCACTGTCCCAGGAATCATTCAGAGTTATCATTATTGAGATGAAAGAATTTCATTGCACAAACATGTTTGGAAGCTCTGAGCATTGTCTCATAGAGAAACTGCCCCATGATTACCACATCCACCCTTTGCACCAACAATCCTCCTTCCATCCTTCCCAGCTGCTGAAAATAAATTAGATGCATTTACTACATAGCCACTGGCTACATCACCACTCTTAACTAGACAGGACAAAGTAAGATTGTTCTCTTTTGAGCAGAGAAGGGTAAAGAAAAATTTTATAGGGGTGATGAGTATAGAATAAATAGAGAGAAACTGTTTAACTCAAGCAGTTGACCAGAAGGACAAAAAAGTGGCAAAAAGCTCACCTCCAATTACAAACAATTAAACTTTCATTACAGTCTATCAATTGTCAACAACTAATTAATATGGTTGAGAGAAGAGCGCTACATTGGACCAGTGTAAGTCTCCATAGTGATCTGGAAGGTGTAATAAAGTCATTTCTGTGTTATTAAAATATTACCCCTGTTTGTTTTAGACTGGAATGTCCTAGCTGGCCCCATGTCCCAATAGTATGTGGTGCACAAAAGGGACAAGGAGTCAGAGCAGGAATTCCATGGGGGTTCATGATTTCCCTCTGTAACTTCGAATCAGGAAAGGCGTTTTAGAGTTTAGTGTGTTGTTAAATGAGATGTTGGATCAGTGTACTGATCACGAAAATATATCTAGGAGGTGACAGTATGTTAAGAAGAACACTGTGCTGATCAGAAAAGTGTGTGTTGAATGGGACAATGCATTAATATGGAGTACGGGGAGATTGCAATATTGCACATAATTATGTCATGTAGAGATTAAATTGGAGAATATGAACTACAATATTCAGGGAGTTTAAAACTCAGAAGCCAGATTCCGCAGCATAGATTTTATAATTATCAAGCCGAGTCGAAAATCCTATCATTAGAATGGATTTTTTGGCAAACAGTGTTTAAAAAAGTGTTCATACTGCACACATAATTAGAAATTGTAATTCACATGGGTGTTCCTGGATAGTGACCACAAATAGTATTCAACCAGTAGAAATGTGCTTGGAAAAGCTTTTATAATAAAACATTATTATAAAAATGGAAGGCAATGCTCACTGGACCTGCTCAGTTTACAGTTCAGCTGCCCTCTCAGTGATTTGTTAAGTGCCACAATAAAATTGTACAACAGGCTTTGGAATGACAAACAAGATAATGGATTATATAATGAGTAATAAATTAATATACTTTAAAAGTGCTGAAAACCTACAAACATCAAATTTGAATGCTTTAAAGATGCCATTTACACCTCAAGAATAAATTGGGGTCATTTACTCAACATCAATTGTTTCTTCAACTGGGGCTACAGTTTCAGTGAAATGAAAACAGTGCAAAGCATTTTTCAAAACTTGTATTTATCAGGTTTTCACGTTCTCAGAAAATCCCACAATGCTTCATTGTCAATGAATTACTGTGCCATTGATAGTTACAATAGAGCTGCAAAGACTTTGATGAAGATTATAAATGTCAATAGGGCAAAATAATGCAAGAACAAGACTACAAGAAAATTAGAATGAGACAAAAGCCATTTGACTCATTGCATCCTGAGCCTTTATATGATTGTTCTGTCAAGGACTTGCCTCTGACACCATCTGTTGGTTCCCTACCTAAGGGAGCACTAATTTCTGCTCTGGACATCCCCATTGAAGTGTTGATAAATACTCCTACGATCCTGGTTCCTGGTTCCCATGTTTGACAATGGGAACAATAGGGGATTATCTTGAATTACAAAGGAGGTCTATTATGTATTGCTGAGGACTACAAAATGTTGCTTGTAGTGAAATAATTGAATTTAATTCAGCTGAAATGCCGCAACAAATATGATTAGCCTACTTATCTTTCACTTTCAGGAGTTGATTGGCTCCAGGTCATAATTGGACAACTGCCAGGATGCTGGTACCTAAGGAACTGCACAAAAGTATGATTCATTACCTTGAGGAAAGAGGGTGAGAGTGGAGAGGGAGGAGAGGGTAGAAGAAAAGAGGGGAGAAGAAGACAAAAAATTTCAACTTATTTGCATTAGCTTATTCAAATTTCACCCAACATGTCACGCAATTGTAAATCAAAGTGGCCTGACTTTGACACAGATTTGATTTTGGATTATACTGATCAGTTTCTGGGGAAGTATTTCTGTGATATGAGACACGTTTTCATTTCATAAGTCCAGTGTCATTGAATGATTCCTACTCAACTATAAAACAGTCTGTTGCAGAATGAAGCTTTTATTCTGGAGCAACAATGGGCCTTTACCTTAATGCAGAAGAGTCAATAAATGTGAACGTTCAAATTTTATGCTGTCCTTTTTAAGTCAGATTGTCAATTTAATGCCAAATTACAAAGAGCCTTGTGCCAGGGAACTGTACTTATTAAGAGCTTGATTAAAATTGCTTCAACTCATTTCACATCCTACAGTGAGCAGGCAAAGGAAATTTTCATTCCATCAAGGTAGGCTAAATTTAAACTGAAATCACAGAGGTGAAAGCATAGTGTGCCCACCTTCTGAGGCCCTTATTTACCATCATGTAAATGCTTGGGAGAACCAAGGCTGTTGAATATTATCACTTTCACATCATTACAAAGCATGCACAGCAGTTCAGCTCTGCCAGGTGAATGTCACATTATAGAAATACCAGCTATAATCAGTATCTAATTGCAGGCTAGCTGTGTATGAATGTCAAATTTTGTTACTCTAGAGCAGTAAGCAGACAATTAATTTAAGGAACTAACAAATGTTCAGTAGTGAATACTTCACTGATGTATAAATTACTGGGCATCACCAGAATCAATACCAAAATTGCATCTTGTGTTACCAAGCCTATAATAAAGCTCTGAGTCAATCTGTCACTTAATACACAAGTTATCTGGTTATTACAGTGAGGCACAAGCATATGATGGTGTAAGTTTATATTAATTGTCAGTTAATTAATTAATTAATTGCCCTGGCTCAGATGGCTGCTTACCACTAAGTCACAAGGTTTTACGTTCAGGTTCCACTCTAGCTCTTGAGCACAAAAATCAATTCTGATGCTCCAGTGCAGTACCGAGGGAATGCTGCATTGTTGGTGGTGCTGTCTTTGGGATGTGATATTAAATCGTGGGCCCTGTGTCTACCCTCTGAGGTGGATGTAAAAGACCCTGTAGCACTATTTCAAAGAAGAGCCGGGGTGCTGACCTTGGTATCCTGGCCCCTCAAATCAACATTGCAAAAGCAGACTATCTGGTCATGAACACGTAGCTGTTTGTGGGAGCTTGCTGTGTGCAAGTTAGTTGCTGCGTTCCCTATAGTACAGCATTGACTAGACTGCAAAAATATTTCAGTGCCTCTCATAAATATATGGCCTCACAGGCTATGAGCATGATGTTGGTATTGTAAAGAACAGGATTAAGTAGTACAGAAACTATGCAGGCTGCTAGGAAGGGTAGCAGCAGGGAATAGATTTTTTAAATATCCATTCATGTGATCTATGCATCAGCAGAAAGGTCAGCATTTGTTGATCAATTCTAACTGTCCTTGAATCTGGGGCACATTATCTTAGCTGGCAAAATGTGGTGGCGCTTGAGCTTCATTTGTGTGACTCAGGGAAACACAAGCACAGTTCACAGGATCCCACAGCACAGAAAGAGACCATCTGGCCTATCATGCCTATGCCAGCTCTTTCAAAGCCCAAGCATTCCACTCCTCGGGCATCAGTTTGCTAAGCTGCTATTTTCATCCCAGTCCATGTGTTCTTTCAGGCGGGCACTGTTCCCCCCATTCTAGTCATGCTGACACCCTATCCGTCCATCCCTCACTCAGCATTGTACTCCCCCAACTCTCTCAGTTCATGTTGGTATTCTGTCCCTGTCTCAGTCTGCACATGTAATTTCCTCCCCCTTCCACATCATGCTAACACTCTCCACACCTTCCCCCCGCTTCATCTATTGCACACCTCTAGTTCATGCTGGTAACTATCTCCTTCCATTCTCCTCCTGCCAGTTTATGTCAGCACTTCTTCTCCATAAGTTCAGCCTATCAAACTTCCCTCCTGTTTCAGTATGTGCTCTGAACCTTCTCCCACCTTTGGTTCCATTTGGGCATTTGCCATTCTCCCCATCTGCAATTCTCACTGACGCTCTCCTCCTCATTTCATGCTGGTGTTTTACAACCCCTTCTCCTCACTTCATGTTTTGTCCCCTTCCCCTCATTCCCTCCACCATTCTCTCCTTCCCTTCATTGGTGTCTGTGTCTCTACAGCTGCCCTGAGGTTGGAACTTTACCATGTGCTTTGGATAGAAATTTCTCATCTCACATGGCTAATTCCCATCTGTGGGATGCAACATGCCCCTCCCCCCAGAACCAGAGAAAACAACAACAACAATTTGCCATTGTATAGCACCTTTAATGTCAGTAAAATGTCCCCTGGCACTCCACAGGAGTGATGACAAACTAAATTGGACACCAAGTCAGATAAGATGATATTAGACTATCAAAAGTTTTGTCAAGGAGGAAAGGTTGAAGGAACATTTCACATGAGAAAAGAGAGGTTGAAGGGCAAAGAGGTTTTAGGAAGGAATTCCAGAACTTAGGGCCCAGGCAGCTGCAGCATAGCTGAGGGGAGGTGATGGCATATTGTTCCTAGACTAGCAATCCAGAAACCTGGGGTCAATTCCCTAGGGATCTAAGTTTGAATCCCATCACGGCACATAGTGGAATTTGAATTCAGTGAAAATCTGGAATTAAAAGTCTAATAGTAACCATGAAACCGTTGTCGATTTTTGTTAAAACCCATCTAGTTAACCAATGCCCTTTAGGGAAGGAAATCTGTCATCCTTACCTGGCCTACATGTGACTCCAGACCTACAGCCATATGGTTGACTCTTAAATGCCCTCTAAACAAGGGCAGTTAGGGATGGGCAATAAATACTGGCCTGGTCAGCGACGCCCATGTCCCATGAATGAATAAAAACAAAACCATTGATGGAAGGGCTAAAATTGGGGATGCGCAAGTAAGAATTGGAAGAAAACAGAAATCCTGGAAGGTTGCAGGGCTGGAGGAGATTACAGAGGTAGGGAAGGTCCTGAAGGGATTTGATATCAAGCATAAGAATTTTAAAATTAAGGCATTTTTTACAACTAGGATCCAGTGTAGATCAGTCAGCATGGGGGTGATGGGTGAACAGACCTTACTGCAAGTTAGGAAATGGACAGAAGAGCTTTGGATGAGCTCAAGTTTATGGAAGGTGGAAGATGGGAGCTGCACCAGTGAGTGACAGATTGAAGAGCGAAATTATTTCTGCATGGAAACAAGAACAAATGGACACAGTGTTCTATCTCAACTAAAAGGAAGAGAAAGGACATCTAATAAGCTTCTATTTAACTGCCCCACGAGGGAAATGTCTGAAAGAATGGCCTGTCAAAAAAGGAGCCACATCGTCCTTTGGAATTGTCCTGAGTTATTGAATATAATTGCGGGCAATACTTGCTAGCTTTATAGAGCACTTGGATCTCCAGGCACCAGCTAGAGTAAGATCATTATTTATACCAGCTAGATGGAAGTGTGCAGTGTAGATAGCAGACACTGGGTGAAGGGGAGGGGTGGGGGGTCAAGTTTTGGCACTAACCTCTTTATATATGTGGAAACATTTGAAAGCAGTTTGAGTGAAACACATTCATTGAATTGGCTTTTGCAATACAAGATATAATTTTTCTCAGAACAACAACACAGATCCTTAGTTATCTCCACTGTATTTAACAGAGTGACTGTTTTCAGAGGCAAAATAGTGCAATAAGTTTGCTTTGTGTGTCAACCATGGGTAGCACTCTTGCCTCTAAGTCAGAGGATTGTGGTTTTAAGCCCCACTTTAGTGATTTGACCTCATAATCTAGGCTGACGGTCCTGGTGTGGTATGGATGGAATGCTGCACTGATGGAGCAGCTGCCTTTTGGATGAAATGTCAAACTGAGGCCCTATCCAGTCTGTCAGGTAGGTGTAAGAAGGATTTATTCCCAGTGTCCTGGCCACCAACCCCTTTCTATCAACCCCCACCTTACTACTAACTACCCCATCAAAACATTCACTGGGTGAAAAATATTGCCTGCCAATTTTTCGAGTAACTGAATTTTCTAATGTCCCAAAAAAGCTTTTAAACAAAATCAAAAATATGTATTTCACAATAATATAATTGAAATAAAACATTGAATTGTACTTCCATCATCACTTAAATGGGTTGGGGTGGACTTACCGCGAGTGAGCGCAATTCACCCTGAATTGTCCAAACTGGTATAAAAGATCAAGGAATTTCAAACGTATGTATAAGCAAATTGAGTTTCTGCGTTTTTCCTGAGTAAGTTTAAACGACATCGCACTAGAATGTGACTCCAACCCCAAAACTGACAACATCGCTGATTAAATTAATCACCATGGTAGGTGTCTGCTAATCCTGCTTGTTTGTGGCTCTTCAAGGACACTCTTAAAGTTAAGTTTTTTTTAGGTGCAAGGCCACTAATTGGTTCATTTTAAAAGCTTTTAAATGCATGAAATGCCACCCTTCAGGGAAAACAGCATCCCACCTCTACCAGATTTCGTCAGTGTGTACTCTACAATGCTGGCATCACCCACACCATGAGTAGAACTTTAAAAAAAAAGCTGGATATCTAGTAATTATCAACCATGGAAAGTTGGAACTGTGAACATAAATACACTGTACAATCTCTAATCAGGCAATAGAGTCACAGCACTGAGCAAAATTATCAAATTCAAGTTCAGGCAATTGAAATAAGCTTGAGTTCTTCAAATAAAAGTGTTAATGAAGGCATCAAAAGATGGAAGTACAATTTAACGAGTAATTTCAATTTTATTATTGTGAAATACTTATTTTTGATTTTTTTAAATGCTTTTTTGGGACATTATAAAATTCAGTTACTTGAAAAATTGGCAGGCAATATTTTTCACCCAGTGAATGTTTTGATGGAGTAGTTGGCAGTGGAGGTAGGGGTTGATGGAAGGTAATACAACACCACCTACTGACCAAATCCTGTATTTACACTTGACAGAGAAAAATTTATCAGATGAAAAAATAGGAATTTACAATAGGACAAGTTGACAAAAATATGCAGCTTATAACTGTCGCAAGAAGAAATTGGATTTGTGCTGAGGAGTCAGGAGGTGAATATCATATAGATGATCTGTAATACAATATATTGATGCACCCAAAGAAACCAACACATTATCAGGGTACAATAGCATAAATACTGCAGAAGCTGGAAATCTGAAATAAAATCAGAAAATTCTGGAAATACTCATCAGGTCTGGCAGTATCTATGGAGAGAGAAACAATGTTTCCGGTCAATGGCTGTCTATCATTACATTATTAGGATCCTTGCTTCATTCCACCATGGAATATTCACAAAAATACCTTAATTCAGTGTTAATGAGGGAAAACAAAGCCGTTGTATGTTGGTTAGCCTAGCTTCAGAATGATTACTGAGGCGCGATATGTTCTTTTTTTACACTACTATGAATGACATATAGCTATCTCTGAATCGGTGCTACATTGATTGAGCCATAAACATTCTCGCCCTCCTCTCCTAGTTGAATGTCCTGTTGCAAACTGTTATCCCTTTAGACTTTTACTTTAATATGAGTTACTAATTTCGCAGTCTTTGGTGAAAGTGCTGATAAATGCTGCTAGCCAAAGGACTGAAACCATCTCTTACTTCAAATGTCACACCAGCTCACAGCCAAATTGAAGCTGGCTCATGACTAAAATGCTGAAGTCTCATTTTGGCAGATGTGCTTAGATCCATTACCACTACTGTTTGCTAAGTCACTCAGATCTGGTCCCCACTATAGTGCTCAGATTTTTCACTTCTAAAATACTGAGACATACTCCCAATTTCAACGCTGAGCTTCACTCTTTCTGTGAATACAGATGCTGCTGCTGATGTGACAAGTTTTTCATACCATGGGTTTTATTTTCTTCCAGAAACACTTCTGCTTACAATTTAGAATCAGTAGCATTTCAATGAAGCTACTTCAGCTGAATGATTATTGATCAGAAAATTTAGTCAATCTCTGATAGAGTGGAATGAATTAAGGGGCCAATAAATTACACCACACAGCATGAATTGTGTAGTCCATAAATTGAACATTCTGTTCAGAATTTATTGATTGGAGCATTATTGAGCAACACAGCAAAGCAATGGGAGTTACCTTAAATTCCTGTGCCCTGCTGAGTTCCTTATCTCAGCTGCACTTCTGCAGGAGGGATTGTTGGACTGCTTTCCTGGTCTATTTTCTTTTGCTACTTTAAACGCAGACGTCAGCTGTAATGGCCACAGATTCAGGTCTTTGTCTTTAACTAACTCCTGTGACAAAATCCAGCATGAGCACTCAGTCAAATCATACAAATGATTCTAGTTGAGGATACGATTCCTTATTACTGAATTTTCAATTCACTATAAGAGCTCAGGTACTGCACTTCACAATTCTAGCATGATTACAACAATCAGTGGTTTGTTCAAAACACAATGCCAATTCTATCCTTTGACCTCTATATTCCATGCATACTAACACTTAGCTACAAAATGTTAAAAGATACACAAGATGTTAAAGGGTACACAATGCAGACTTCAAATGATATGGAGCCAAGAAAATATAGATGATCTCCTCAATCTCTTCCAGTGATTTTGTTACCGTGGTTATATGGTCCACTTAAGATCTTCAATCACTTTATTACAATAAAGTTATAAAACAACATGCCCAATACCCACAGGTCATAAATGAATGACATTATTGTTCCCTCAGATTCTCAATCTTGCCTTAGGTCTGCTTCATAAAGCATCCCTGTTCAGAAGAACGGAAAACTGTTTTCACTCACCAGGCTGTGTTTTGTCGAGATGGCATGGCCCTGGCAATGGTCCAAAAAGCCAGGGCATATCTGCTTTGGCCGTTTACAGGAAACCCAGCTAGATTTCAGGCCTTCCTTTCAGCTCATGATCCGCGGTTGGGACCATCCCTAATTTTCCGTGAGGGTATTGCTGTGGATCTGGAGTCACACGTAGGCCGGACCAGGTAAGGGCAGCAGATTTCCCTTCCCTAAAGGACATTAGTGAGCCAAATGGGTTTCTACAACAATCAATGATAGTTTCACAGTCATCGCTACTGAGATGAACTTTAAATTCCACATTTTATTAATAGAATTTAAATTCCAGCTACCATAGTGGGATTTGAATCTGTGGCCCCAAAGCATTAGCCTGAGCTACTAAATTATCACTCTGGTGATAGTACTACTACACCACCATCTCCCCAACAGTTAAATGCCTTTCCTTTTGACCTCATGTGAGGACAAGCATGCTGTACAACAGAAAGAAAAATATAGGATTTTTATATTTAAAACAATTCAGCTTTTTACTTCAAAAGCAAAAACTCTGGTGATATGTCATCAAACTAAAGTATTAACTCTGTTTCTCTCCACTGTTGCTACCAGACCTGCTGAGCTTTTCCAGGATTTTCTGTTTTTATTTCTTTTTCTATTTAGTAGCTCAGACTTTCAACTTACACAGAATCATAATAACAACAATTTGTATTTTATAGCACCTTTAACAAGTAAAATGTCCCAAGGCATTTCATAGGAGGGTTATAAAGCAAAATTTGATATTGAGCCATATAAAGAGATATTAGGACAGGTGTCCATAACTAGGGTTGCTGTGATTAAATGTATCCCTGGAGGTTTCATCACATGACTTGCTCTCACACTCCAGCCATTAGTCAGCCAAAACATCCATCCTTGTAATGTACTGCCTTCCTACGCCATTGGAAAACAAGAAGACTCATTACCCACTGGATGACGTTTGACTGTCAGCAAAATAGCCTTTTCCCCCATTTTCAATATTGTTATATCTGATAAAGAAAAATGTTCAAAAAAATGACAAAAACATCCATAATTTTTTTATGCTGTAATGATTTTTCTCCACGGTTGCACACAGCAGTGCCCTGGAAATTAATCTTCAATTCCTGGAGTCTCCAGGCCAATCCTGGAGGATTGGCAATCCTATGAAAAGCTTTGTCAAAGAGATAGATTCTAAGGAATGTCTTAAAGGAAGTGTGAGAGGTAAAGAGGTGGGGATGTTTAAGGAGGGCATTAGACAGCTGGAGGCCTGGTTGCTGATGGTGGAGTGGTGAGAATTTGGAGATGTACAAGAGGCGGATAAGTTAGAGGATAAGTTTACCAATATAGAGAGTGTTGTGGTCATAGAATGATTTGAAAACAAGGATGTGAATTTTAAAATCAAAGTGCTGCCTGTGTAGGCGAGCGAGCACAGGGCTGATGAATAAGCATGTTTTGCTGGGAGTTATGATAAGGGCAGCAAAGCTTTGGATGAGCTTAAGTTAACAGAACCTGGTAATGGTGAGGCCGATCAGGAGAGGATTGCAATAGTTGAATCTTGAGGTAACAGCAGCATGGGTGATCTGAGGCGGGGACAGATAAGGATATGTTACAGAAGTGGCAGGAAGTTTTACAGTGCTAATATTGGCAAAAAAGTAAATGTCAGTGCAAATTGAAGGCTTTTTTTCTCAAAGTGTTGAAGCAATGTGAAGGCTTTGGGTTTGCAGAAACGGAAACCTAGAAAATGGCCAGCAGGCTGACTCAAACCAGGCACCAGGCACAAGCCCTGCAATATTTATCAATGCATTGCCAGTTGAGGGTAGATAGAGACATGGCTGTTGGCCCAAACACAGCAGGCGCTGGCTTGAGACTGGCAAAATTTATTTATTGTGAAACTGTCAAAGCTAAACATAAATTGTACCTTCATCTCATTAGTTTGGGCTGAATTCAAAAGTGCAAAGACAGAGAGCTAATCCACTCCACCACTAATTCTTCCTCCTTTCTTCCCTGTCAACACTGTCTTGCATTCTTTTCAAACCTTATAGCAGATAAGCAATAGTTATCCCTCTGCATTTGTGATGATAAATTGAGTTAGTCATTTATTTTAATAGATTTGCTAAGAATAAAAATTGAAAATGATATTTACCTCATCGTTGGTTTCCCTTCGTTATCAGAAATGGGGGTTTTCTGCGTGCGTAGACCCATCTGTTATATGTCCTAAGGTGGCTGTGGAGACCAATTGCAGACCCACATGGCTTTCCACTGTGTGGGCAAGGATGAATTGTCTGATATTTCAGGGCTGCTTTTTGTCCTTTGATGTCTATATAATTTGCTGTCCGAAGAAAGCAATGGCACGGCTTGAGATAGCTCCCCAGGTTTTATTCTTATTTTATTTTTATTTTTTTAATTCATTCATTCACAGGATGTAGACTTCACTGGCTAGGCCAGCATTTATTGCCCATCCCTAATTGCTCTGAAGAATGTGGTGGTGAGCTGCTTTCTTGAACCGCTGCAGGTAGGGGAGCAATCTTGTGCATTTTGCTCCCAGTCCATGGCGGACATGCCATATTTCCTGAGCTTCAAGGAGCCCTTGCCCCTCGTTTTTCTGATGATTTTCTGACAGGAGGTCCTCGTGCCCCAGGATGGGAGGAGGAGGCCTCCCCACAAGACAAAAGGTGCCTGGGAGGAGGTGGTGGAGGTGGTGAGCTCCCGCAACATGGTGCGACACACCTGGATCCAGCGTCGCAAGCGCTTCAACGACCTGTTGCACTCGGGAAGGGTGAGCCATGTTGGCATTGGTCACTTCACCCAGCAGGTAGACTTTCCCCCCTGGCACCACCCGCACCCCCCCCCCCCCCCAAATCTGAGTGTAGTGACTGCATTGAATCATTGACAGCATGTGTCCTTCACTGGGTGGGGCCAGCAGATATTGCCCATGCCGAGGTCACCCTGAGAGGGTGGTGAAGAGATGGATCTGCACCCATGGCATGTGGTATACTGAGACCCACATTACTGTTTTGGGGGCAACCTGGAGGAACTGCACCTATGCGCTGTGCTGGAACTCCAGGACATGTCAAAGTCAGGGTGGTGATGCTGGGAGGGGAGCTTCAAGGTGGCGTGGCAACGAACCATCTGCTGCCCTCTGCACTCCATGTGCTTGCACCTCCTTGCTATGGAAGGTTAGACTGTGTGGTGCCTAATGTGATGAAGGCAGCATTTGGCCAAGTGTGTGCGGCGGGATAGGCCCAGCATCTTTGTGTGAGTGTTTGGCAGCAGCGGGGTGAGGAGGCACTGGAGTCCTGCAATGTCCCACTCTGGTTGGGGTGAGCCGTCTGCGGAGGGAATCCAGGTACAAGTTGCACTAATCAATGCTCTTCTCTCCTTTTCAGGAGATGAACGCTCATAATGCCGCCGAGCGGATGAGGACTGGCAGAGGGCTGGCCCAATTGGTGATTCTCAGCCGCTTCGAGCAGGAGGCCATAGATTTGGAAGGCGCCATGCGCACAGGCCCACTGGTGTCGGTGAGGCTGGGGTGCCATGGGCAGGTATGTCTGCCCAACAGTGAGGTCACCATTGTTCTCCCAACAGCCATAGCAGTGCTGAATGTTCAGTGATTGAAGTTTGCAACATGGCTTGACCATTGCTTATGGAAGGATGAGTGCATTATGATCCGGGGACAGGGATGCACATTGACATTGTCTCCACGGTAACTGATCCAATGTCCTTGTGCTTCCTTTCAGCATCAGCGGATCAGAGCCAGGAGGAGGAGTAGCAGAGGCCCCCTCTCACACTTGAGGGCCCTGAAGTCTCAGACTCACAGCGTCACACCGTCTCTGCCAGGCAGGCACAAGCGCAGAAACTAGCACCTCGGTGGGAATTAGAACAACGGCTAGGGTCCCAGGGCACAGCAGAGAGGGCACTTCATAGTCACTGAAGGAGCTGGCAGAGACAGAGTGCCCTTGGCGCCAGCAGTCGGAGGACACAGGGAACCAGGTACATGCTCAGTCGATGCCTGATGATGTGCCTCTGGAGTCATCTGCAATGCAGCAAGTGCAGGAAATGCAGTAGGGTGTGCGGGAGCATCTGGTGGAGATACATGAGGCCATGCTTGGCTTGGTGTCCATGGTGGAGGAGTCTATGTGGACTATCGCTGATGCAAGAGCCTCATGGCCGAGTGCCAAGCGTCCTCCACGGAGAAAGTGGTGACTCTTGTGGAAAGGTTCCTCCAGGAGACCAATCAGGGTTTCCTGGGGATGCGCTCGGATCAGCAAGCCCTCACATCGACATTGACCTCAGCAGGTCAGTGCCAGTGTGGGAGATGGTCTGGGCACCTAGTTTCCCAGCTCGGTGCCCATCCATCCACGATGAGCAGGGAGGTCCAAAGCGACCTCATGTCGGTGCAGCAGCTGCCTGTCATCTCTGTGGGCTCCTCTCAGGGTGCTCTGGATGAGGGCGGCAGCTCGTCCGCCCCTCTGCCTGTGACTGTTGCATCTGATGAGGCTGTGACAACTGGGCAGATGCCAGCTGTGGAACTGGCAGCTCTCTCCCGGCGGGACCTGCACAGGCTTCACGGGCCAGAGGACGGCCGCCAAGGCTATCGAGGCCAACAGGACAGCAGGGTCAGCAGGCTGCCTCAGATGCCACTCTCAGAGAGGGGCAGCACCAAGACATAGCACCCGAAAATGTAAGTATGAGGCACCTTAGGGACACCACGGGTTTATCGCTGGTGCTTTTGTGTTGGCCCACAATGAGGTATTTATGAGTTGGTATGATGTTTAACACCTTTGTTATTTTGTTTTCTTAAGTTCCTTTTGTTATATTAAATTCAGACATGTCACCATGGCTGAGGGTGTTTCTTTTCTTCTGCAGGTGGATGGTTACCAATAATGTTATGAGTGATTGTGGGATAAGGCCCTTAGTTAATGTTCCCATCCAGGCAGATTTTGCATTTAGGGATCGAGTATGGAGCCTGCAGCCCAGGCTTGTCCTGGAGGTCCATTTGTGGCTAGCTAAAGGTTTGTTGGATTAAAGCCTCCTGGGTGTCCCTGCCTTCCTGGAGTATGCCCGGGTCAGCATCTACCCCCTCAACATTTTTCTGTGCATGCTCATGCTCGGTCTCACTATTGAACTCATCATGTGCAGCCGCAGCCACTGTGTCTACATCTTCATCATCCAGTGCATCCCCCCTTTCCAGCGCAAGACATTGGAGAGCGCAGCATGCAACCACTATCACCGATACATGATTTGGGGGATACTGGAGTGCACCCCCTGAGCGGTCCAGGCACTGGAAGCGCATTTTGAGTAGACTGATGGCTCTCTCCACCATAGCCCTTGTGGTGTCGTGGCTCCTATTGTACCGCTGCTCAGCTTCTGTTCTTGGATGGCAGAGAGGCGTCATGAGCCATTTTCTGAGGAGATAGAAATTGTCACCCATCAAACCGGGCTGGAGCACTGAAGAGCCCCGGCACCTGGAAGTCTCTGAGGATGTAGGTGTCGTGGGAGCTGCCTGGGTACCTTGCACACACTTGTAGAATCTGCATCCTGTGGTCACACACTATTTGCATGTTCATGGAGTGGAAGTCCTTCCTGTTGACGAAGGCATTGGGCTCATCTGCTGGCCCCTTGATGGCCACATGTGTACAGTCTATAGCACCCTGGATGTGGGGGAAGCCAGCAATGGCCACGAAGCCTCTGGCTCGCTCTGTCTAGCTTGCCTGGTCCCACCGGAAGTGGATGAAGGTCAATGCCCATCTGAACAGAGTGTCTGTAGCCTGCTTGACATAAATGTGAACAGCTGATTGGAAGACACCGCAAAGATCACCCACCGAGCCCTGGAAGGAGCCAGAGGCATAGAGGTTGAGGGCAGCTGTGACCTTTAGAGCCATGGGCATGGGGTGTCCACCCACACAGTTAGCGGAGATCTCAGGCCCAATCATCTGACAGATTTGGTTGACTGTCTCCCTTGAGAGACGGAGCCTCCTTCCGCACTGCACCTCGGACATATTGAGGTAGCTGCTTCGCCGCCTGTATACCCTGGCAGCAAGATAGTGGCAGCTTCTGCAGCACCTTCCGCCTTGGACTACCTCTTGGTCCTGCATCCCTTGTGCCTGTGCCTGTCCACCCAAGGTGGCTCCCCTGGAGGCTGAATGTGCACTCCTGGCCTCCTTCCCCTTCTAGCCCTCCCTTCCTCCTCAGAGGAGGTACCTCCAGTGGAGAGTTCAGCTCCCATTCCCAGACTAAGGGAAGGCTTCCTGAAACCTGCAGGCCCAAAAAAGATTCCTCACTGCAGAGTGCTGACCTGAAGGTTGTGAGTCCAGTCCAAGCAGCTGGAATGCGTTTTGAAGTGTTGCAGATCACACAGGCAAGTATCAGTAACTTTGAAAAATCAATATTTGACAGAGCACACTCGCGACCCCACTGATCTCTCTTATCCTGCCCATGGATGAGGTTTATACAAATATGTCCTACTAATGATCAAATATGTCCTGCCCATTGCACCCATGCACCGACCCAAAGATCGCATGGGCGCTGAAAAATCGCCTCAAAGGTCTTAAGTGGCCTGTTAATTAATGGTGAGGGCACATCGGATATCATCGCATGCCCGCCCAATAAAATATCACGATGGCATGTGGTGACATTGGGCCGCTCACCCGACGTCACCATGCGTCATTTCACACGTCAGCGTGGGGGTCCTGCCCCCGCACGCCAATGGGAAAATTCTGCCCCAAGTTTAAGTTGTGAATATTGACTGCCTCAGGATTTTGTCATTAGTCATATGAACATGTCCACTCCGTCTGAGCTGGGCTCTGATGAAGGGTGCTTCAATTCCAGCCATTTCTGCTCTTTGAAGGATCTCAGTGTTGGGCACTTTGTCCCCCCATTTGATGTCCATGATGTTTCAAATGAATCTCATGTAGGACCTGTCCAATTGCTTAATGTGTCTGGAGTAGGTAGTCCATGTTTCACAGGCATAAAGGAGGGTAAGTGTTACCGCACCTTTGTACACAGAAAGCTTTGTTGTAAGTTTGATTCCTGGTTTGCTTCACAGTCTCTTGCAAAGAATGCTGAGGTTTCATTTATCACCTCGCTTACAATTCCAACCTGGGCAGATTCACTGACTATGGTGAATACACTAACCCCTTTGACGTAACAAGTGATGTGAAGTTGGGGTACATCATGGCCCCTGTGATCATCAGTATATTCTTTGGTGCCATGCTTTCAGGTGCATCTGTTGGAAGTATTGATGGAGCATACGTGCAATTCAGAATGGATGGCGATCTCTTAAACCTGAGATGACTGAAATCCTGAGCAAAGGTAACAGAGATGATGATACAGGAATTGCTGTTTGCCGATGACTGTGCCCTTGTGTCACACGGTGAGCACAGCATTCAAAGGATCATGGGCTGCTTTTCGAAAGCAGCTGACGACTATGCTCTAACCATCAACTTAAAAAGACAGAGACACTCCACCAATTGCCACCAAATTCTGAATGTACTCCGCCTACTATAACTATCAAATGACACGATCTTGAAGGCTGTAGATAACTTCGCCTTTCTCAAAAGAACAATTTCAAGAAATTAAAAGTATAATAATTTTGGAAAAAAAAGCACACTGAAGTGATAAGTTCAAAATAAATGGTATTTCTAAGGATTTTGTTCCCCATGCTGCGTTCCATCTATCCATTTCTTTTGCAATTCCTGCATGGTTTTTGTTCTTTTTCCTGTTTCCCTGTCTTCTTGAACCCTCCTCCTGCTCTTTACGGATTTCGCTCCCTTTGATCTGGATAATAAGCTGTCACAGAATACTGCAGTTATAAAGGATTTCATGAAGCACATGATACCTAAATTATTCTGTCATCGAGCTACAGCATTGTCTGGTGAGTATTCTTGTCAGATAATGTGTTTTATTATTCATTTTTCAAACTTTTGTGTTTTATTTGTTCTACTTTAATTTACTCAATTTCATTTTTGTCTTGTTTAATCACACTCATATGTTTAATTCCACAGCGGCTTTGCACTGGGTTCTGATCCATGGATTCATTCCAAATTGTCTCTCGTTTTGCTTCAATCTGCACTCAGTTTTTAATCACACTAGTGTTTGCCTCGGTATCTTTTCTATGTGCTTCACACATTCTTTCAATGTAATATTTGAGGAGTATGTTGATGTTTCTGTAAGATATAATTTAAAATCATGGTACAACGGAAGATTACAGCTCACAAAAAAACATGTAGAAGAATGCTCAGTTAACCTGCTTTTGGTGGCTTGAAGGGGAAATTTGATCCAAGGGTTTACGGTATTGTTTCTTCAAATCTTAAGAGTTTGCAGCTCAACCTGCTCAGGGTAGCAAAAACATCTTGTAAACAAAAAATAGCTTTCTCTCAGCACCATTAGGTAAAATAATCACACTAGAGCTAAGCTAACGCCCTCTTATAAAAAATGAAAAATAAAATCAAGAAGCTTTTTAATCTTATTTTTGTGTGTCTTTTTCTTGTTCTATTTCTTAGTTTTCAGGAGCAATGTATCGTTTCCCAGTTGACAGGCTGGGTTTGTGACTGGCACCCGGATCCTTGTCAATGCTCTTGAGCAAACCACTAATTGGCATTGAAAGCAGCTCGGGGTGAGACGTCCTCTGATTTTCCTCCCTGTAGGGATGTCAACACCCTTCTTCCTGGAGCCTCTCCATGACAACAAAGCTAATAACAGGTAGTCACCACGAAGGAACTAATGGGCATCAAATCAGTTGTTACCATGCCGAGTCACTGCTGTCTTCACACTATTAGTGACAGTATCTTAAACTTTTCTAAATACCAAGGTGCTGGTTATGCCATTATTTTACACTCTTTCACATTGTGCTACACTCGTTTGAAATAAATTGAAGGAAAAGGACACCACTTTTGGTTGCAGTTTTATTCAATTTCAGATAATTTGCTTCGAGAGGGATGTGAATACATGAAAGTACCACAGAAGCAGAAACACTTTGTGAGCTGATTTTCACAGGGAAAAGCAGTTTCTAAGTTCTGCTTTGCCCACTCATCAAAACTCTTTCCATACATTGGCATGCTAACATCTCTAAATATTTGTTACCAAAAAGCTGCAAATTCTATTATGGATGCAATTCACAGCATGCTGTTATGATCCCCGTGGGGAAATGCAAACCAAAATTGCCAGATTTACTCAATGACCCCCAAATGAATAAATTGCCAACAAGATTCCACTCTGCAGCTTTTACTTTAACATGAATCAGAACCAGTGCAAATTACATATTAATTAACAGGCAAATGATGCTTCAACTAAAAAGATCAATTTCACTTTAAATAGTCGACACAACAAAGATATTTCTTATGCCACTACAAGTACCCCATCAGCCCCGCATAAACGTGTCACTATGTAGCTACACAATTGCACAATATGTTGTTCTATGCAGGGTAAGTCAGGAGTCCTATCCAACAACAGTTTTCACCACTAAGCTTTGCAAGTGTGATTATTAACAGCAAGGCACACTTTACAAACCCTGGGAACTCAACAGCATACAGGACAGGTATAAGAACTCTTTCAATAGAATCTGATTACCTCATTATGCATGCCTGGGTGTACTGCCCACGATTGGCTCTGCCCCGCCATTTTAAGCGGGTGGGTCAATTAAGGCCCGCCCAGTGTGAAGCGTGGTTCCCGAGGACAGCGGGAGTGGGCGGGCAGCGACAGGGCTGCAATGACCACCGGGTCGAATGGCAGCCTGTTTAAATAGTGTTTCTGCAGCCTTGCAAAGGCTGTGAATCATGGCAAACAGAAGGGCTCCCCAGGGTGCTGCTGGTGAGCAGGCCAGGCAGGAGGGTAGATCTGCGGGGCACTGTGGCCCCCGCTTCTCTGACGAGTGCCTTGCTGCCCTCCTCGAGAAGGTGGCAGCACAGCAGGAGTTCCTTCTTCCTCGGGATGGGAGGAGGAGGTCTCCCCCCATGATCAAAGGTGTCTGGAAGGAGGTGGCAGACATAGTTAGCTCCCACGATGTGGTGCGACACGCCTGGGTCCAGTGCCACAAGCGTTTCTACAACCTCTTGCACTCGGGAAGGGTAGGTACCGTGTGGCATATGTAACTTGACACAGCAGGTAGGCTTTCCCCCCAACACCCCTCCACCCAACTCTGAGTGCAGTTACAGCATTGAATCCTTCATGGCATGTTTCCCTCGCTGGGTGGGCCAGCAGATATTGCCCATGCCTAGTTCACCCTTAGAGGGTTGTTCTGAGATAGGTTCTGCACCTGCAGCATGTGGCAGACTAACACCCAGTGTATTGTTTTGGGGGATACCACAAGGATCTGCAGCTAGGCACAGTGCTGGAACTGCAAAACATGTCAAAGTCAGGGTGCTAACATGCTGGGAGGGGAGCTTCCAGGTGGTGGGGCACCTAACCATCTGCTGCCCTTGGTGTTCCATGTGCTTGTGCATCCTTGCTTTGGAAGGTGAAACTGTGTGGTGGCAAATGTGATGGAGGCAGTGTGTGATCAAGGTGGGGTTCAGCCCTGGCTTCTTGGTGTGTACGCGGCAGCTGTGGGTCACGATTCACTGGAGGCCTGCAATGTTTCACTCAGGTTGGGCTGACAGGGATGTGTTAGGGATCCAGGTACAGGGTGGACTAAGCAATGCTCCTCTCTCCTTTTCAGGAGAAGACTGCACATAACACCGCCGAGCGGATGTGGACTGGCAGAGGCCAGGCCCAGCTGGCCAAAATCACCAGATATGACAGGAAGTAATGGAGCTGAAGAGGAACCATGCGACCAGGCCCACCAGCGCCGGTGAGGCTGGGGTGCCTGGGGGAGGTACGATTGCCGAGCACTGAGGTCACCATGTGTGTCCCAGCAGCCATCCCACTGTTGAATGTTCAGAGATTTAAGCTTCCAACATGGGTTTCCCACTGATTATGGAAGGATGAGCGCATACTGATCCGAGGGCCAGGCATGCACATTGACATTGTCTCCACTTGAACTAATCAAATGTCCTTGTTCTTCCTTTCAGTATCACTGGAACAGGGCCGGGAGGAGGAGGCAGAGGGGCCACCTCTCATACCTTAGGCCCCAGAACAAGAGCCTCCTCCAGGAGAACAATCAGGGCCCCCTGATGTTGTGCTCGAACCTGCAAGCCCTCACAGTGGCCTTTCATCTCAGCTGGTCAATGCCAGTGTGGGAGATGAAATAGGCACCAAATATCCCAGCTCGATGCCCATCCATCAATGGTGAGCAGGGAGGTGCAAAGCAAAGCTCCTCTCAGAGCTCCTCCGCCTCTCTGCCAGTGACTGTGGGATCTGATGAGGCTGCGGCAACTGGGGAGATGCCAGCTGTGGAACTGGCCACTCCCAGGCGGGGCTATCAAAGGCTCCACGGGCCAGAGGGTGGCCGCCAAGATTATCGAGACCAATGGGACAGCACAGTGAGCAGACTGTCTCAAATGCCAGTGCCAGCGAGGGGGGAGCACCTAGATGTAGCACCCAGAAATGTAAACTTAGGGCACCTTAGGCACACCATGGGTTTCTTACTGGTGCTTTCATGTTGTTCCACTATTAGCTGATGACAAGTTGGTGTGATGCATAACACCTTTGCATACAGTTTCCTTCCTACTTTATTTTGTTATTCATTAAATGCTTCATGTGTGAACATGGCTCAGGGTGATTCCTTACTTCTGCAGGTGGACAGAAACCCATGATGTTATGAGTGAATTGTTTGTCATTGAGCTTTATTGACAAGGCACATAGTTAATGTTCCTAACCAGGCAGACGTTGCTTTCAGGTATCGAATTTGGAGCCTGCAGCCCTGGTCTGTGTTGAATGTCCATCTATGATGGGCTAGCTGAAGGATGGTTGGATCAAAGCCTCCCGGGTGTCCCTGCCTCCCTGGAAGATGCCCGGGTCAGTGTCTACCCTCTCAGCATTCTCATGTGCGTGCTCATCCTCAGACTCACCACTGGACTCATTGTCTGCAGCCAAAGGACCTGTGTCTACATCTTCTTCCTCCACTGCGTCCCCCCCTTTCCAGTGCAAGGTTATGGAAAGCGCAGCATGCAACCGCTATCAGCAACACACAATCTGGGGGGTATTGGAGTGCGCCCCCTGAACAGTCCAGGAATCAGAAGCACATCTTGAGAAGACTGATGGTTCTCTCTACCACAGTCCTTGTGGAGGCGTGGCTCCTATTATAACACTGCCCAGCTTCAGTTCTTGGATGGTGGCGTCATGAGCCACTTTCTGAGGGGATAGCCTTTGTCACCCAGCAGCCCACCATCCAGCCGAGCTGGAGCACTGAAGAGCCTTGGCACCTGGGAGTGTCTCAGGATGTAAGCATCATGGGAGCCGCCAAGGCACATTGCACAGACTTGCAGAATCTGTATCCTATGGTCACACACTATCTGCACATTCATAGAGTGGAATCACTTCCTGTTGACGATGGAACCGGTCTCACCCGCTGGCACCTTGATGGCCACATGTGTGCAGTTGATCGCACCCTGGATGCGGGGGAACCCAGCAATCGCTGCAAAGCCTCTGGCTCGCTCCATCTGGCTGGCCTCATCCCAGTGGTAGTGGATGAAAGTCAGTGCACACCTGAACAGAGGGTCTGTCACCTGTTTGACACAAGTGTGGAGAGCTGACTGGGAGACTCTACAAAGATCACCCACCGACCCCTGGAAAGAGCTGGAAGCATAGAAGTTGAGGGCAGCCGTGACCTTCAACGCCACTGGCATGGGGCGCCCACCCACACAGTTGGCGCAATTCTCAGGGCCTACCATCTGACAAATGGAGGTCGCTGTCTCCCTTGAGAGACCGAGCCTCCTTCTGCACTGCACCTCAGACATATTGAGGTAGCTGCATCATCGCCTGTAAACCCTGGCAGCAGGATAGTGGTGTCTTCTGCAACCCCTTTCTCCTTGGATTTCCTGTTGGCCCTGAACCCCTTGTGCCTGCGACTCTCCTCCCAAAGGTGGCTTCCCTGGAGGCTGAATATGGACTCCTGGCCTCCCCCCCCCTTCTGGCCCTCCCTTCCTCTTCAGAGGAGGTCCCTCCAGTGGAGAGCACAATTCCCATTCCCAGGCTCAGGGAAGGCATCCTGAAACCAGCAAGGCCCCAAAAATGATGTTTACTCCAGAGTCCTGACCTGAAGCCTGTTACTCCTATCCAAGCAGCTGTGAAGAATTTTGAAGGATTCCTGCTCACACAGGCAAGTAGCAGTAAGTTTAAGCTTTAAATGTCTGACAAATAACACTCGCGACCGCACTCAACCCTCTTATCCCACCTGTGGTTGAGATTTATAAAAATGTGGCCTACCCGCCTGCCCGTTGCACCTCTGTGGTGTCCTGAAGATCACACGGGCACCGAAAAATTGGTGTCAATTAACTGGCTCAAAGGCCTTAAGTGGCCCATTAATTAATGGCAGATGCGCATCGGAGATCATTGCGCACCTGCCCAATGAAATATTGCAATAACGTGTGGTGACATCGGGATGCACGCCCGACATCACCACACGTCATTTTACCCGTCGGCGTGTCGGGCCCTCCCCCACACACTGACGTGAAAATTCCACCCAGTGTGTGCTGGGTGAATAGTCATGGAAAGGCCATGAGTTGGTGTGACTTGACATGAAGGGTATGAATGGGTGGGGGGAGCATAAGTTGACTTGAGGGTCCATGAAGGTGACATAGGGTGGTTGGGGATGAGGTGATGTGAGGGGTGAGGTGGTGTAAGGGGTGAGGGATAGAGGGTCTAACAGCCTTTAATACAACTGGAAATGAGTCCCAGAAAACCAAGGCCTAGAGAACCTCAACACTTGGCTACCTCCATGACCTAGAGGTCAGGGGGCCCAGCTCGATCCTGCACTGTTCCCCTGGAGCGAAGATTGTGACATTTAGGGGCAGCCTTCTAATGCGGTGGGTACGATGAGTCAGGAAATTTCCAACTCGAGCTACCCATCTCTTTAGAAAAAAACCTGGCCCTAGGCCTCTGTCAGATTGAAAATTGGGATCCAATGACTAAGTAGGATAGTGGTCACCACTTTAGGCTCAAACTGGTTGGAACTTGTGCCATACAAGCTCCAACCAGCTCCGCAGATGATGGAACTGAAGAAGACCACTAAAGGTAAACATTGAATTATTTTTACAGGCCTCCTCTGGGACACAAAAAAATTACTTGGCTTACTGCCACACTTGGACCCCCATCCCCATGTTCACTGACCACAGCCCACCTTCCCCCCACATCCTCCACAATTTACTCACCTGATGGCTGCTCTGCATTGTTCAGAGGCCTTAGACCATGAGCTGCTTTGGAAGGCCTGTTTGGCATCCTGCAGCTCACTTATCAAGATCAAAAGGGGGCTGAGGACTCAAAATCATGGCGGTGATGTGGGGAGGTCTTGTCCCTATCAGAATGGACAGATGACCAGTGCATTCCACTGCTTGGGTGGTCAAAGGGCAAAATGGAAAATGGACCCCACTGGCAACTTAAAGGATGGGAAGAAATCTTCGAATCTACTTACCATTAAAATCAAGGTTCCTGCAGCCAGCTCTTAACCTATCCATGAGTGAAGAACATATTGGCAGAGTTTAATGCCCCTAAGGCAGTGGGGGCTTCTTTAATTAGGTGGGAAGGTGCAGAGCGGAGAGCCCGTCACGTTCCTGACTCTTCCTGATTAAGTCAGGGGATTTAGCCTGGGGACCAATTGAGGCCCTTAAGTGGCCATGTAGTGCCATGCCTGTGAATGTGGGCAGCAGGGGTCTCTCCAGATCGGGCACTCTATGCCCCACAGCTGTAAGGGAACACCCTCCCCCCACAACCCTACAGGTCTGACTGGCCCCCGTGTGCTTGCCCTGCACCCAGTTCACTTCCAGGTCTCCAGAGATGCATCCGGCCCGGGACCTGCTGCTGTTGTGGCAGTGGCCACTGCTCCCACTGGCATGGCTGGCCAGCAGCTATTAGAGGCTGGACCTCCATCGCCAAAGGCATGTGAACCCTGGCGGCAAGTAATGGACTGCCTGTTCGGCATTAAATTCAGTCGGGACTTCCAGAAATGGCTGAGGTGGTGTTGCTGCTTCAGTCCAATATATGGGCAATGGGGGGCTATAGGGAATTTGGGGGGGTTATAGGGAATTAAATTAGACAATGACGAGGCGTCACTTTTTGCAGGCAGTTTTAGAAGGTTTAAAGATGTGCTAGTTTGAACGACTCTCCCCTCACCCCCCCAACCCCCATCCTCCACCAAATAATCTGCTGCAGCGACCCAATCGTTTTGTGGCTTCACAAGTGTCATGGGGGAATTAAACGCTCTGATTTTCAAGTCCCAATCTGGCTAATTCCAAGGAATGTTCTGTGTGGTGTTCAAACATTCATTACTTGCCTTTCTCGACAGTGTCTTTCTCTTTCTCTACCTTAATTAGATAGAAGACCTAACTGAGCGTGAAGAGAAACAACTTTTATGCACCATCAAAGTGATTTCGTGGGAGTTGATCACAGTACAAAGCACAAAAAGAATCATTATTTTAGAACAAGGAATTTTCTCAACAGACTAGAAAAACTCACAGAAAGTTCATTTTCAAACTGTTTTAATGTTTTGGGGAGCAATATATTTTTTTTAGAAAAACAGTAACACAATAATATTATATTTCAAAAGAAAGAATGATCAAATTTTGGGTTACCTACGAAAGATAAATAAACACTGGGAGAAAGGACAAAAATTAATAATTCAGAACTTAAAAAATATTAAACTGACTTGACAGTTGCCCATCAGCAATATTTCTAAACAGGGTTTATTGCCGTTGTTGAGGTCCCAGTTATCTGGTATGAGCATGTGCAGGACTTTTAGTGGAAAATTCTTTCCTTACTGGAATGATGCTACAGTCCTCACAGGATGACTCCCCTTTAACTTAACTCTTTCTTTGCTGCACATGTTTTCATGTTCTCCCTCAGATGCTCTTCAAAACTCACGAATGACAGATTTTCATCTTAGAGGCTGATAGCTCGAGTCGGGAAATTGCCCAGCTCAGCGAAACCTATAGCGCAGAATCGTCCCAGATTTGCACCAAGTCCGGTAGCGGTCGGGAAAAAGGGCTTTTTACCTGCCAGACGCAATGGCGGCTTTTCACACCATGCTGGTCCCAATCCCAACTCATTAATGATGAATTCACGGGAAACACACTGTTTTGGCATCTGCTGTGACGAAGTGGTGAGGTGATGGCGTAATGGGCGAATGAGAGCTCACCCGGCATCACCTCGCCACTTCCTCGTGTCAGTCGCTATTTTTGAGGTGGAGACACGCGCACACCTGTCAGTGTTTCCAGACCAGGACTGCTGCATAGAAGACATGGCCCCAAAAGGCAAAAAGACCCTCCATTCCCCCGGTTTAATGAAGTGTCCCTCGAGCGCCTTTTGGACGCCGTGATGTCCTCTAACCCCACTCTGGGCGAAGGCCAGCAGGTAAGATCACCAATCTAGCATGGGAGGCTGTGGCAGCCATGGTCAATGCAGATGCCCTGCAAAAGAGGACAGCTACCCAGTGCTGAGAGGGAAAGAATGGTCTGATCCATTCTGCCAGGGTAAGTCACTCTTCTCATCACTCTCAACTCACACACTCACAAGCCCATCACACATCCACAGGGATCTCACACCTCAAGGGACAACACCACTAACTCTCACACACACCCTCACAGAGGACACATGCCATGTCATCAGAGGCAACAGGGTCAACCAAGGCTGTCTCCACCCCTGCTGCAGATGTCAGGGCAGCACCTAGAAGTCGAAGGCATAGAAAAGTTAAGAAATTCTGATCACAGTTGGCTGTACAGGTGAACACATTTTAGCACGTTACAATCTGAGAATATATTCTCTTTCATTGAATAATGTGTAACACTGTGTTTCAGCTCCATGTACAGGCTCCGCGATTCAGCCCCCTACATCTTCTCAACCCGCAAACCCCCACGCCCACTCACTAGCAGCCGGCCCACGAGTGATTCTGGAAGGAGATGTGTGTGTGTGGCAGGGCCTTTCGGAGCTTTATGCAAGCACTCTCCCACGCACATGGATCCTTCCCCTGTTATGCTCATCTCAATGTCCTGAGCATTTTCAATGCTGCTTGCTAGGGTTCACTTTCAGTTATCCTCCTGAACCGACCTGCATCTCCGCCCACCCATTGATCACCGTCCCATGCAGCATCTGTTCTCGCCCGCCATGAGTCTCATTTAACAGTTTTTCTTCAGGTCTCCTGTCCTTTCCCCTCCCGCCATCACCAATGTCCTTTACCCCATCACTGTCGACACCCCCAGCATCACCTTCCACCCTTCCACTGTCACCTACCAGTCAAACCCTTTTCATTCAGGGATGTCCAGGTGAACATGCGCATTCCCTACCTTCCCAAAAATCCCACCCCCATCCACCTGAACTTCCCTGACCTCCCCCTTCCCACCCCCAGGGCCCATGTCTGCCTCAGTGTGCTCACCAGCCACCCTTGCCATCCCTTCTACAGATACCATCACACCCTCACCCTCCCACCTTACCACCTCACTCTGCCCTCGGTCAGTCTCATCATTCCCTCCTAACACACCCACCCTCAGTTCACTCCCAAGGAGGCAGTCATCGACTCCACAGAACCCTCCCTTTCATTTTCATCTAGACACCTCCCCGACCATACCCCAGACTACTTCTCCCTTTGGAACTCCTTCCCCCCTCCAGACTCCTCCCCTCCCAATCTTCCTGGCTCTTTCATCCACCCTTATAGCTTCCTTCACCTTCCCCCTTACCCCTCTCTGGACTCCTTCCTCCACCCTTACTTCTTCCTCTAGCCTCACTCCTTCCCCCTTCCCGGCTCCTTCCTCCACATTGACTTCTTCCTCCATGCTTACTCATTCCCTTCTGCAGACTCTTTCCTCCCCCCCAGACTCCTTCCTCTCCTGGACTCCTTCCCCTCTCTGGGTTCCTTCCCCCCTCTAAACTCCTTCCCTTAAACTTTCCTCATCCCTTACACCTACCTCCCCAACTGCTGTATTCTCCCCCCATTGCCCCCTCCTCCCCCGTACTCTCTTTCAGCTCCCAACCTCCTTCCCCGACACGTTTGTATGCCCCCTCCCAACCCCACTCCCCCAAAGCCTTCATTCCCTCATTCCCACCACCACTTCACCTCCCCCACCAACACACCTTCCTCTCCCAGTTGAACCCAGGCCTTCCTCTCCCATCCCCGATACATCTTCTTCTCATAAACACAGCTGGGCCTTCCTCTCCACTCCCTCGATGATCATCTATTGCTGACCATGGCAAAGACACTGAGCAGACCCTCAGCTGTGGCTTTCCACCTTCTGTGAGCTATTTTGCGGCGGAACCATGTCCATCAGCATCCACCCAGCATGCAATGGACATTCCTCCAAGGTCCCATTTCTGTCAGGCTCCAGCATCTCCTGCTCCTCTGATGTTTGCAATGTGAGCAAGACCCTGATGGTAAGTCCCAACTTTTGCATGTCACACTTGTAAAGGCGAATTGTGCACCAGCATGTTTTCCCACTGATGTGGGTGGTAAATTTGACATGGGGGACTGATTCTGGCGAGTTGGGCTTATAATGATATGCAGATGTATTACAATCAGGTTCCCGATGTCCAATGGTGGAAAATGCGGCCTGCCACTGACGGTCAGAGCGGACAATTGCAAACTGGTTTCACGACATTGTGAAACTGAGTTTTGGCCTTCTCACCATATTGTCTGCTCATGCTGCTGAGCACGCCCTCTGCCAATGGGCTTGGACAATTCTGCCCATAGTAACAATGGCATGTGTGGAAATGCTTAAAAAGCAGCCATTCATTGTTTTCTTAAAAAAAAAAGCCGCTGTTACTGCAACACTATTAAAGCTCCAATGAAGAGTCATATGGAATTGAAGCATTAACTCTCTCTCTCTCTCCACAGATACTGCGAGACCTGCTGAGTTTTTCCAGCATTTTCCGCTTTTATTGTGATAAAAGTGTCAATCAACCAGACCTTTAAAGTATCAATAACAAAACTATAAGCACTAGACACCTCCAAATCTTGTGCAAATAAACATTGACAGTAACAAAAGAGATCACAGAAAAGACAGGTTGTAAATCTTTCAGTCAAGCAATGTTTTCCCTTCGGAGCACCAGTTTTAACAAACTAATGGAAGTCTGGGCTCTCAGCCAAGTAGGTATGCTCAACCAAACAAGTCATTATAAAGTAAGAAGCAATGCAGAGTCTCACTTGCCATGCAAGGAGACTGAGAGATGGGAGGACAAGTGTCCCATTACAACTAATCAGCAGTCAATTCACTGTCCTAGACCAATCTGCTTCCTTATAATAGTGTAACTAAGCATCAAAGGGAATATGTAAAAAAATACAAGAAAGATTTTAGTTTATCATCTACCTCCCCCTTCCACGCATGCCATCAGAAATAGCATAGGATAATTGTACATTTTTATTCCCACCTCACATTGAGTGTCAGCCATGGCTCAATTGGTAGTGCTCCTGCTTCTGAGGGAGAAGGGTTCAGAATCCTATTCCTCATGCTTGACCCTAAAAATCTAGGCTGATGCTCCAGTGCAGGACTAAGGGAATACTGCACTGTTGGAGGTGCACTTTTCCAGGTGAGATACTCCTACCTGCATTGTGTCTGACTTCTTGGATGAATGTCAAAGATCCCACAACTACTGTTTTGAAGAACAGCAATTGAGTTATCCCTGGTGTCCTGGCCAATATTTATCACTCAACCAACATCGCTTTGAATAAAAAAAGTTGGTGGAAGCTCGGGGATGCAATTTAATGGCCTCCCCCGTGGTGATTTTGGTAGTGGGGGACATTTAATCAGACAGGTGGGTGGGAGATGGGGACTCTGCTGCCTTCCTGCCTTCACCCCGATTTAGTCTGTGGACGACCTTCCCATCCCGCTGCCAATCGAGACCCTCATGTGGACAATTGATGTCCTAAAATCCAACTTTGCGATGGGCCAAACCTAAAGATATTCCATTTTACACTATCAACACAGAGACTATCAGCAACTCTATGCAGCAGCAACCTACAAGGTGTGCTCATCCTTAGGCCCTTATTGGCCTAAGAGGCCAGAGAACAAGATAAAAAACACGTTCAGGAGTGAAATTAGGAAACATTTCTGGACAGAGAGGGTGTAGAAATTTGAAACTCTACCTCAAACGGTAATTGATGCCAGAACATTTGTTAATTTTAAAACTGAGATTGATAGATTTTTGTTATCCAAAATTATTAAAGGAGGTGAGGGAGAGGTAGATTTATGGAGTTAGGTCACAGCCATGGCCTCTTTGAATGGTGGAACAGACTCAAGGGTCTAAGTGGACCCTTCCAGTTCTTATGGACCTAACTAACTGCAAAATCAAAACAAAAAAAACCACTTAAGGTTGCAGTGTTTTTTGGTGCTACCTTAGTGCTTTTCTGCAGAGAGGAAAACCTTGCCATATGTTCCTAGACATTTAGCAGAATTTTAGCTTGTGGAATATTTTAACATCTTTACATGTATAACTGGAGGGAAGGTGGGAGGACAATAATCTTGTACGGGCCTGCAGTTAATAAGCAAGGCTACTGCCTTATGGTGCCTGCCTAAGCCCAGCCCTGGGATTCTTATTTTTTTCTTGATTCTAGGGAACATACTCTACGGTTCCAACCTCTTATTATTTGGCTCATTGGATTGCTGATACATAAATTCGGCAGACTCCGTTCTCATGATATGAGATGAGGGAATTTTCACCTGTTTTTGGGGACTGTATTTCACAAAGGAACCAGTGACCTTGGTGATAATACATGAAGGAAGGAGAGTGATCAAGCTATATGCAACTGAAGCAAGTAAGACTACAAAGAAGGAAGGGTTTCATTCTATACTATGGACAGTGATAAGGAAAGCTACTTCAGTGTGATAGAGATAGGAATGGAAGGGATAACAAATGTGTAAATTCACAAGTGCTGATTTATTCTCTTCCAGTCTAACAGCTGTAAAGTTGGGTTCTGAATTTAGCCACACACATTCAATTTCTCACTTTGACACTTTTTAATTGTAAATGTTAAGTAGCCCTCAAGTCAGAAAATGGTGCTACTCTCAGCTCCTGAAAATAATTGGAAAATCTAACAATAAAAGATCATTGATTTTCTGGAAGGGTAGCCCTCCAAAAAATAAATCTCCCCCTTCCTACTCTCAAAGAACCCCTGCCGAAATTCTGGTTCTGGCACTGTCGCATGCCAATGTTTAATTTTCTGTTCTTGCAATGAAATGTTGGGGTATACTTGCAGCTTAAGTTACAAATATGGTGGCTCCACCATTCTTCAACACAACTCATTATTTTTACATGTCACAGACCTGCCTTAGAAACATTTACGGTGCAGAAGGAGGCCGTTTGGCTCATTGTGTCCATGCCAGCAATGAAAGAGCTTCTGGACTAACCTCACTTTCCACTTCTAGTCCATAGCCCTGTAGGTTATGGCACCTCAAGCGCACATCCAAGTATTTTTAAATGAGGTTTCTCCCTTCATCAATCTTTCAGGCAATGAAATTCACCCTCTGAGTGACAAAAAAAACCTCTCAACTTCCCCATAATCCTTCTATCACTTTAAATCTATGGTCCTTAGTTATTGACCTCTCTGCTACTGGAAACAGGTCCTTCCTATTCATTCTATCTTGGCTCCTCATCATTTTATATACCTCAATTAAAGCTCCCCACAACCTCCTCTGTTCCAAACAAAACAACCCCAACATATCCAATCTTTTGCTTTTAGCTAAAATTTTCCATTCCTGTCAACACCCTCGTAAACCCCTTTCGTGCCCTCTCTAATACGATTGCATCCTTCCTCTAATGCGGTAACCAGAACCGTACATAGTTCTCTAGCTGTGGTTTAACTGCTGTTTTCTAGTTCTCCTTGGTCTAATTTTGAGTTACCAACCTTCTCTCAGGTTTGTTTTTGAAGCTCACCACAAAGTGTTTGGTCATGCGTTATCTCCAATCCTGTTTTTCCATGGGGCAGGACTTTCATTCCCAGGTCCCACTCCCGCTGTTGGGATGAAGGGCGGATGGGGAACACATAAGTGTCAGTGACAGGACCCAAGGGGTGATTTTGGAGCAGACAACCAAATTAGTAGCCGCCTCCAGGGACCCAGTCCAACTGAGGAAGGCGACAGTCTCTCAAGTTTGGAAGATTAGCGGGAGACTGCCTGCAAGTCAAAGATCAGCTGCCTCACCATCAGAGGTGAGTACTGCTGAAGGATGTAAGGTGTGTGAGGGCACTTCCACTTCTGGTCGCTTTCCACAAAAGAGGTAGGTAAGAGGACCAAAGGGGTTTGGGCCATCAGACATGAAGAGGAAAGCCCCATAATAATGGATACTGCCGTGGTTGCAGCCAATGTTTAGAGCAGTGTCTTGTCAATTGAAGGGAGACTCTGGCTCCAAAGTCAACCCAGCCTACCACTGGGAGGTCACCACCGGAAAATGCTATTGGGGTCAGGAGTGTGCTCTTAAATAAGCTCTCAAGCGTTTTAACTGGTTACCCAGTATGGCTGGTCATCTGCTGCCATCTCAACTCCTGTCGAGGTGGGAACTTGTCATGGAGCCCACCTGACTGGATTCCCTCCCACTTCAGGCCCACTGCCTCTCATCATTGAAAATACAGCCCATTATGTCCGCGGACACAGACCATCAGTAAGGTCAACCATGAGCTGGAAACCTGGTCAATTTCCTTTTTTAACCCGGGTCCTGAGGTAATTTTAATTGCCATTAATTGATAAAATTAATTTGAGGCCAAACAGCACCTTCATGGTCCCTTTGGTTCAGTCGTTCAGTCAGAAACACTCTTTGAGTCATTTGGGAACCATGTGGAAGCAGGATTTCATTTTAAATGAAGAAAGAATCACAACAGAAAAATGCCTTAAGAAGAGGTTCCCTATCCCGTACTTCCCTATACGAGGCAGTGAGCAAGTTCAGGTACTCTGATGTAATTACTTTCTCAAAATCTAATATCTACGAGACAGATGTAGATGGACATGGGAAAGATTATACCATGTGCAAAGACAACATTGCCTAGGAAAGCCTTTGCTTTTGGAGCCATTTAATTAAATGGTCTCCTGAGTCTGAATTCATCATATCTAAATCATTTAATTAGCTGTATTGAAATGTGACCTAAGCAAATATGCTGTGCAGTAAAGATATTAATATCATGAGATAAAAGGAGAAGCTTTCAGTGCTTGTGATTTAAGCCTGCAGTCCCTGAATCCCAGTGGAATTGTTTTCATATTTAAAATCAAGCAGGTGTTACGGGGAGGCCTTCCAACCCTAGTTTCTACTTTAGCTACAGGCAGAAATAACAAAAATGACCCCAATGGCCTTGCTCTGGATAAATAGTATTAGGTCTATTTATTCTTTGAAGATAGATTTACAAGACAGCTACTTCTACCTTGGCTGAGGCTATTAGATCCTCATTATCTCAAGGGCAATGTCCTTGTCGGTGCCATTTAACCTTCCAATGACAAATTCTATCATACCCACCTCTTTTTTCATCAACCAGCTCAACAGCCTCTGCCCCCAGCCGGTCAAAATTTTCTGTTCCTTCTTTGCTAAACTTTGAATCAAGGGGGCGGGATTTTCCGTATTCGCCTGCCGCCGTGATCTTTCGGTTCCGCCGCCAATCAATGGACTTCTGACCGGGGTGCCGCCTCGGCCGTGGTGGGTCCCACCCACAACGGGGCCGGAAAATCCCAGCCATGATGTGAGTCATCTGGAGCAGGCTCTCAAAATGCGGAGGATTTCAGTAGTTAGGATGTTATACTGCCACATGAAGGCAAACAAACAACAACTTGCGTTGATACAGTGACTCTAATGCAGCAAAACATCTCAAGGAGTTTCACAGGAGACAGAATTTGATGCCATAAGGAGATATTAGGAGAGATGACCTTAAGCTTGGCCAAAAAAGTTGGTTTTAAGGAGCAAGCTAAAGGTTGGAGGAGAGGGAGGGAGATGTTAATGGGAGGGAATTCCTGAGCTTAGGGGCAAGGCAGCTGAACACATGTGTGCCAAGGGAGGAAGGAAGGAAATTGGTGATGTAAAGGTCAAAATTGGAGAAGCATAGAAGTCTTTTAGAGTTGTAGGGCTGGTGAAGCCTCCAAAAGTAGGGGGAGGGCAGGGAGGGGAGGGTCAGAGAAGCAGTCAAAGCCATGGAAAGATTCAAACACAAGGATGAGAAGTTTTAGATTGAATTATTGCTGGACTAGGAGTCAATGTAGGCCAGCCAAGAAAGCATTAGAATAGTTAAGTCTGGAGGTGACAAAGGAATGAATGGTCGTTTCAGCAGCAGATAGGCTGAGGCAGGAGATGAGATGGGGTACATCTTTCAGCATCAGCAAATTAGACATTGTCAGGAAGCTTGTATTTTCATCTTACAATCCTCTCATTCTAGGTTTGTCTTAATCATGATGGAGTACTTTCCCTTTGTGTAACTAATTGTGACTCCAAAATGGAATGGAAATTAGCCATGTTCTTCACTGGGCAGACAAGCTGATAAACTAAATTATAGTTCACATGATGAAGAAGAAAATTTATCCTGTCAGATTTGCTCTTGCCAAGAAATGGGAATTAGGGGGAAAACACTCCACTGGTTTGAGTCGTACCTAACACAAAGGAAGATGGTTGTCGTTGTTGGAGGTCAATCGTCTCAAACCCATGACATCAATGCTGGTGTTTCTCAGGGTAGTGTCCTAGACCCAACCATCTTCAACTACTTCATTGATGGCCTTCCCTCCATTATAAGGTCAGGAAAGGGGATGGTCACTGATGATTGCAGTGTTCACTTCCATTTTCAATTCCTCAGATGATGAAGCAGTCCATGCTCGCATGCAGAAAGATCTGGATAATTTTTAGGCTTGGATTGAGAAGTGGCAAGTAACGTTCATGCCTCACAGATTCCAGGCAATGACCATCTCCAACAAGAGATAATCTAACCATCTCCCTTGACTTTCAATGGCTTTACTATCAGTAAAACCGCCACCAATAACATTATGGGGGTGTCACCTTGACCAAAAGCTTAATTGGGCCAACCACTTAAATACTGGGGCTACAAGAACAGGTCAGAGACTGGGAATTCTGTGGCGCATGGGATACCTGAACTTCCCTGTCCAAGTCATTCAGCATCCTGACTTGAAATTATGTTACCATTCCTTCATTGTCGCTGGGTCAAAATCTTTGAACTCTCTCCCTAACAGCACTGTGGGCGTACCTTCAATACATGGACTGAAGCAAGAAGGCAACTCAGCTCCACCTTCTTAAGGGCAATTAGGGATGAGGAATAAGTACTGGCCTTGCCAGGGACACCCAAGTCCTGTGAATCAATAAAAAATAAATGTCACTTTTGAATTGAATCTACATTGGTGGAGTGGATATAAGATATCAGGACCTGAAGTGACCAGGAAGCAAGGATAAGAGTGGGGGTGGGGAGGGGAGGGGAAAGCTCCGCCAAAGAGTGCCACACAGAGTCCCACTACTTACTTTCCAGTTCTGTTTGCAAATTCAGGTGAAATGGTGTCACCCCAAGGCTACAGCTTTGGTGCAAATGTACCTTTTTACATTATACATTATTAACAGCACAGAAAGAGATTTTTGGCCTGACAGGGCTATTCTGGAGTTAATGCTCCCTCTGCACTTTCTGTCACCAATTATCATCTCAGCCTGTCACCATATCCTTATCTTCCTTTCTCCCTCACATACTGATCTACCTATGAAACGCATCTGTGGTATTTGCCTCCGTTACCTATTTTGTGTAGTGGATTCCCCCACTTTCTAACGACTATCTTGAAGTTTCTCCTAAATTCCCTATTGAATTTGTAATATGGCCCCACTCTCTCAGGAAGAAAATTCACAACATTGCTGATCGGATTGCAAAAAAAAAAAACAGGTTTCCTGTTAATTGAAAGAAAATGTTGAAAGTTCTGAACTATTGATTGAATTTTGTGTTGAGCACTGAAATGATTTTCCAGCCTTTCAGTTCACCTTAGTGCAATCTTAATCATGATTAAAAAGGAAATATTCAAAGTAACTGATCAGCCATTTTTTTTCAGAAGGAAGTCTTTTAAAGGCATCCTATGCAAATTTAAGAATTAAAACCATATTTATGAGCACTGAATATTAAATGAATTACCAAAGAAGAGATTCAAAACTTCTGCAAGATGCCGTCAAAGTCACTATTGTAAGTTTTAAACCTGTTTTGCAATTTTTTGTCATAATAGTGTTTCATGGTTTCCATTTTACAGAGCACAAGATATTTGTTTGTAGGATTTTTGACCTGGTAACTCCATCATAAAAGACAGAAAAAAAAGTCTTGCATTTATATTGTGCCTTTCATGACCTCAGCACCAAAGTACTTTACACCCAATAAAATACTTTAGAAATATAGCGAATGTTGTAATTTAGGAAACATGGCAGACAATTACTGCACCGTAAGATTCCACAAACAGCAATGAAATTCAAATCCAGATTGTAGTGTTCAATGGTTTAACTGATCTGTGCTGGATTATGTTAGTCCATTGACTGATCTATGTTCATTGTGCTTGATTGATTGAGTCTCGGTGTAGACTTTGAGAGCTAAAGTAAATAGGAGCTTCCAGAAAGATGTGGGATGCCTGAGCTGTGAACATGTGTGTGGAAATCCTGAGATTGCTGAGATATTTTGAAGCTTTGTAAATAAATCTGTTGTAGACTTAAACTAATGTTATCGCTGCATTGTTCTGAGACAAATCAAATATATAAACTGGACAACAAACCAGTGAATACACAACACAGACCATTTGTTTCTTTGTGTTGATTTCGGGATAAACATTTGCCAAGACATTTTGCAAAACCCCCCTGTTTGTCCAAATAGTGCTGTGGGATCTTTTACGTCTGCCTGACAGGACATTTACAGACACAGTTCTTACACCTATGTTACTGATCACTGATAATGTCTGCATGATACCACCCTGAAGCCAGAACTATTTCAAGCACAAAGTTCAATATGAACTTGAGCACTAAATAATGTTTACAGATTTAGACATTACAAAATGTATTCTTTCAGTTCCAATTTGATTTGCGTGGCTGGAGTATATTAATTCCTCCCTGCAGGAGTGCTGTAACTTTGTAAAGATAGATGTTCAAAATTCTGAGTGCAGAGCTGGAGACTACGGATATGCAAATTGAATGGAATACAAGAATTGCTTGTGTGAAAATTAGAATTTAGTTTTCAGTATTGTTCCAATATGTGTTTTCCAACATCTTATCAAGTGTTTGGTCTCAGTGTATAGAAGCAAGTTTGGAATAATTGAAAGCAGCATAGAAATAAACAATGGTGGCATAATGTGGAACACAAGCTTGGATTGCCATCTGCCAATTGGACTCCCACTATGTGATACTATGTGCATTGCATCAAATTGTGAGGATCACAGGTAGGATTCTCAGGATTTGTACATGTTCTCTCACTTAATACTGACGGGCGTTTTCCTTCCCAGAGATCTAGTTATTTTCAGCTTAAGTAGAAAGCTCTGAATGTGTAGCTGCCTCTATTATTCAGATTTAAATGTTGTATTTTTCAAACCCATATTTTTTCCAGAAACAATTAATAATTTCATGATTCTGAACAATACTTTTTGCAAAACGTCTAGTTTGTGGATATTCATGAACAGAGCTACATCGAGCATAGAGTTATGCTCCTCGGGTCCTGCTGTGAATTATATATAACCGAGAAAGAATTATTTCATTCATGTGCTAACAGAAATTAAAAATTCTGGCAAAAGGTCAGGTTTGGATTATTTCTGGAACGTCTCTTGCTAAATGCAACAAGGCAGCATCATTGATTGCTTATCATGAAAGGGCCCTGTTCTGAAGGTTGATGCAGTAGAAGAAGCCAAAACATTTGATGAGCCAACAAAAAGGTTTCAGCTTTGTTTATTGACTCTTGCCAGGCTGACTTTATTGGTCTGACAGTATTAGGAATCAGCACACCACGTGGGACTGGAATCATGTCAACCAGATCAGGGAGAGGAGAGCCAACTCCCTTCTTTGAAGGACACAGTGAATAAGTTAGGTTTATAGCGTAGTTTTATGGAACGCCAGCCCACATGTTCACAACTTGCATGGCGGCATTTGAGCTCACCCCTCTAGCTCGCTAGTCCAGGCTACCACACCATACAATATATAGACTTCTACCAATCCAGGTTACCTGAAGTCATAAGAAAAGGAGCTGCAGCTTAGGACAGTTAGATGGACAGGACTCAGATAATAGACCTCACTGACCAGTGCATAAGAAGGAAAGATATTTTGTACATGTAGTAATTTTTGTGCCCTCAGATCATCCTGAAGCACTTCAGAACAAATGAAACATGGCTGGGGTGTAGTTGCTGTTGCAAACATTGTAAGAAACCTATACCCAGCAAGATCCCACAAACCTTGGAGGAGAAAATCCAGCACTAGTAGGGGGAAAAATAGGCAACAGCAACTCACAGGTTAAATAACAAGTGGTCAGTTCAATGCCTCCCATTACCCCTGCCTGCTAAACTTGAATTTCTTCCTTTCTTTATTTAGTTTAAAGTTTTAAGGTACACATTTCTTACTCCACTTCCATGTTTTGTGCCCAAAGCTCCAATTTATTCCTTCATAAGTTACCAAATTCCTTTCTGCAGCTGCTTTCATAGTCATAATATAAGCCCATCCTCCAACAATATGTGATAAATGTTCCTCTCAGGCAAAGTGCCATTGTTTACCTCCAGTGACAGCAGTGATTCAGTGGGTAGCACTCTCACCTCCAAGTCAGAAGGATCTGAGTTTAAGTCCCACTCCAGAGACTTGAACATCAAAATCTAGGCTGACTCTCTGATGCAGTTCTGAGGGAGTGCTGCACTATCAGAGGTGCTGCCTTTCGGACGTGACACCAAACTTAGATGCTGCTTAGATCTTCTGGGCCTACTTAGATGAAGGACAGGGAAGTTATCCCCAGTGTCCTGGCCAATATTTACTCCTCAGATATCACTAAAAAAGATCATTGGCAATTATCACATTCCTCTACCTCGCGGAGGCTGAGCGCCAACTCGCAGACACTTCCTACTACCTCTCCCTGGACCATGACCCCCCAACTGAACATCAAGCCATTGTTTCCAGGACTGTCACTGACCTCATCTCCTCTGAAGTCTTCCTTCCACAGCTTCCAACCTGATAGTCGCCCAACCTCGGTCAGCCCGCTTCTACCTTCTACCCAAAATCCACAAACAGAACTGTCCCAGCAGACCAATCATGTCAGCCTGTTCCTGCCCCACAGAATTCATTTCTCGTTATCTTGACTCCCTTCTCTCTCCCCTTGTCCAGTCCCTTCCCACCTACATCCGTGATTCCTCTGACACCTTACGTCACATCAACAATTTCCAGTTCCCTGGCCCCAACCGCCTCCTCTTCACCATGGATGTCCAATCCCTCTACACTTCCATCCCCCACCAGGATGGTCCGAGGGCTCTCAGCTTCTTCCTCGAACAGAGGCCCGAACAATCCCCATCCACCACTACTCTCCTCTGTCTGGCTGAACTTGTTCTCACACTGAACAATTTCTCCATTAACCCCTCTCACTTCCTCCAAATAAAAGGTGTGGTTATGGGTACCCGCATGGGCCCCAGCTATGCCTGTCTCTTTATGGGGTGTGTGGAACATTCCTTGTTCCAGTGCTACTCTGACCCCCTCCCACAACTCTTTCTCCAGTACATCGATGATTACTTCGGTGCTGTTTCACGCTCTCATCGGGACCTGGAAAAATTTATTAATTTTGCTTTCGATCTCCACCCCTGCATCATTTTCACTTGGTCCATCACTGATACTTCCCTTCCCTTCCTTGACCTTTCTGTCTCAATTTCTGGTGATAGACTGTCCACCAATATCCATTACAGGCCTACCAACTCCCACAGCTACCTCGACTACAGCTTCTCAAATCCAGCTTCCTGTAAGGACTCCATCCCATTCTCTCAGTTCCTTCACTTCTGTCGCATCTGTTCTGATAATGCTACCTTCAAAAACAGTTCCTCTGACATGTCCTCCTTCTTTCTTAACCAAGATTTTCCACCCACGGTAGTCGACAGGGCCCTCAACCGTGACCGGCCCATCTCCCGCGCATCCGCCCTCACGCCTTCTCCTCCCTCCCAGAAACATGATAGGGTCCCCCTTGTCCTCACTTATCACCCCACCAGCCTCCGCATTCAAAGAATCATCCTCTGCCATTTCCGCCAACTCCAGCATGATGCCACCACCAAACACATCTTCACTTCACCCCCCCCACCACCCCGGTGGCATTCCGTAGGGATTGTTCCCTCTGTGACACCCTGGTCCACTCCTCCATCACCCCCTACTCCTCAACCCACACCTACGGCACCTCCCCATGCCCACACAAAAGATGCAACACCTGCCCCTTCACTTCATCTCTCCTCACCGTCCAAGGGCCCAAACACTCCTTTCAAGTGAAGCAACATTTCACTTGCATTTCCCCCAACTTAGTCTACTGCATTCGTTGCTTCCAATGCGGTTTCCTCTACATTAGAGAGACCAAACGCAGACTGGGTGACCGCTTTGCAGAACACCTTCAGTCTGTCTGCAAGCATTACCCAGACCTCCCTGTCGCTTGCCATTTTAACACTCCACCTTGCTCTCTTGCCCATATGTCTGTCCTTGGCTTGCTGCATTGTTCCAGTGAAGCTCAACGCAAACTGGAGGAACAGCACCTCATATTCCAACTAGGCACTTTACAGCCTTCCGAACTGAATATTGAGATCAACAACTTTAGATCTTGAACTCCCTCCTCCATCCCCACCCCCTTTCCGTTCCTTCCCCCTCCCTTTTGTTTTTTCCAATAACTTATATAGATTTTTCTTTTCCCACCTATTTCCATTATTTTTAAATGTATTCCACCCATCGTTTATTTCACTCCACCCCCACTAGAGCTACCTTGCTTGTCCTGCTCTCCACTCTTAATTAGCACTTTCTTTTAGAAAATATCACCACCTTCAACACCTCTTTGTTCTTTTGTCTGTGACATCTTTTGGTTTTCTCCTCCTATCACTGCTTGCTTGTCCCAACAAACTCCCCCCCTTCTCCAACCCCCCCCCCGCCCCCCCCCTAAGCAGCTTATATTTCACCCCTTTCCTATTTCTATTTAGTTCTGTTGAAGGGTCATGAGGACTTGAAATGTCAACTTTGCTCTTCTCCGCTGATGCTGCCAGACCTGCTGAGTTTTTCCAGTTATTTCTGTTTTTGTTTTGGATTTCAGAATCCGCAGTTTTTTGTTTTTATCACATTCCTGTTTGTGGGAGATTTTGTGTGGAAATTGGCTACCACTTATTGTACAACAGTATTAATTCTTCAGTTGCATTTAATTGGCTGCAAAGCACCTTGGGGCATCTTGAGATTATGAAGGGCACAATATAAATGTGAATCTTTCTTACTGGGTTTTCAAGTGACAATCTCCTTCCTATCTTAATTCAGATGTTGCCTGAAAATTTTTAAAAAATAACCACTACGAGGAGATCTAATCTAGCCAGCTTTCATCCATATTCTTACCCTTTTAGATTAATCCACACTTTTAAGAAAAACCATCAGCCTCCTGCAATTCTCCTGCATCTGAAGATTCTGGTCAAAGTGAAAAAGATCATAGGAGTCACTGGAATTTTCTAATAGAGCATTGCAACAGAGAACTTAGTATCTCCTATAATATAAGAAACATATTGAATTGGAATAGAACTTATCAGATATGAGAATATTGTATCTAGGACAGTTATGGACATTTGACCAGCTAGCCATGTCTACGTAGAGCAGCAAGACCAAAGAAAATCCTGTGGAGTTGAGGTGAGAGCGACTGCCCTTGACATCAAGGCAGGATTTGAACGACTGTGGCATCAAGGAGCCCTAGCAAAACTGGAGTGAATGGGAATCGGGGGGAAAATCTCTGCTGGTTGGAGTCATAATGAGCACAAAGGAAGATGGTTGTGGTTGTTGGAGGTCAGTCATCTCAGCTCCAGGACATCACTGCAGGAATTCCTCAGGGTAGTGTCCAGGCCCAACCATCTTCAGCTGCTTCATCAATGACCTTCCTTCCATCATAAGGCCAGAAGTGGGTATGTTCACTGATGATTGCACAATGTTCAGCACCATTTGCGACTCCTCAGAAACTGATGCAGTTCATGCCCAAATGCAGCAAGACCTGGACAAAATCTAGGCTTGGGCTGACAAGTAGCAAGTAACATTTGCACCATACAAGTGTCAGGAAACAACCATCTCCAACAAGCGAGAATCTAACCATCACCCCTTGACATTCAATGGTATTTCCATCGCTGAATCCCTCACTATCAACATCCTGGGGGTTTCCATTGACCAGAAATTGAACTGTGCTAGCCATATAAGACTTGTGGCTATAAGAATAGGTCAGGCTAGGAATTCTGCGGCGAGTAACTCACCTCCTGACTCCTCAAAGCCTGTCCACCATTTACAAGGCACAAGTCAGGAGTGTGATGGAATACTTTCCACTTGCCTGGATGAGTGCAGCTCCCACAACATTTGAAAAGCTTGACATCATCCAGGACAAAAGTTTGGCCAAGGAGGTATGTTTCCAGGGGCACCTTAAAAGGAGAGAGAGAGGTAGAGAATCAAAGAGGTTTTGGAGGGAATTTCAGATCTAGGGCCTAAGCAGCTGAAGGTACGGCCACCATTGGTGGAGCAATTAAAGTCAGCACTGCTCAAGAGCCCAGAACTAGATTAGTACAGATATCTCAGAGGGGTCTGGTGTTGGAGGTGATTAGAGAGCTAGGGAGGGAGGAGGCCATGGGGGGATTTGAAAACAAGGATGCAAGTTTTAAAATCAAGATGATGCTTGACCAGCAGCCACTGTAGGTCACCGAGCACAGGGGTGATAGGTGAACAGGACTTGATGCGAGTAAGGATACGGGCAGCAGAGTTTTGAATGGCCTCCAGTTTGCAGAGGGTAGAATGTGGGAGACTAGCCAAGAGTTCATTGGAATATTAAAGTCTGTAGATAACAAAGGCATGGCTGAGTGTTTCAGCAGCAGTGATCTGAGGCGGAGCCAAGGGAGGTGATGTTACAGATTGGAAATAGGCGGTCTTGGTGATGGCATGGACATGTGGTCATTACTGAATGTTTGATAACCAGTCTGAAAATATAGCAACTGTGGACAAATTGAGAGAGCTGGTGGTGAGATAGAGCTGGGTGTCATCTAATGCTATGCTTTTGAATTATGCCATCAAGGGGGGTACATATAGATGAGAAATAGGAGGGAGCCAAGGACAAATCCTTGGGGGACACCAGAGGTAACAGTGCATGAGCAGGAAGAGAAACCAATGAAAGAGATATGATTAAATAGAAAAGAATGGAACCATGTGAGAGCAGTCCACCCAGCTGGACCACAGTGGAGAGGTGATGGAGGAAGATGGTGTGGCCAACAATGACAAAGGCTGCAGACAGATCGCGAAGGAGAGGAGGGATAGCTTACCTTTGTCACAGTCACATATGACTTGTATGTTGGGCTCCCATTCCACTAACATTCATGCAAGTCACATTGTACTGCACATCAACAGAAATTAAAATCTGGATTTGCCCCAGTGACTCACTATGTGTTTAGTACATTGCAAATGTAGCAAGTTCCAGGTTAGATCTCTGATCTCCACAGAGTTAGCTGGTCTTGGCAGGAGCACTGGTAGGAACACTACAATTAGGCCTGGCAGGCCTTGGATAGCTATGGGGAAAAGTAGCTTAGGGCCCAAGACTGATTTCTATTCTTTGTCAAAACTAGGATATGGCTGCATGAAGAATTGCCTCCTGAATGACTTACTCAAGAGCCATTGCAAAGCTGAAAGGAAGAGAACAGAGAGACAAACTCACGGTTACTGCCCTAATGGTTTATATCTGGGTTACTATTTGTAACTGACTGTCATTCATGTTGCACCATATGGAGTTGCCTGATAGCATGTTAAGCAAAAAACTCTGTGTTCTGTGAGTTAGATTGATAAATAAATACATTTATCTTCAAAGACTGTGCACACTCTCTTCGTCATTAGAATAATGGTGTCTCCAGCTTTCAAGCAAGGCAGTATAAGTGGAATAGATCACCCATAATATCCTGAATTACTGATTCAAATAATCTGCACTAATTATCTTTAAAATAACAAACCTGTAAATTTACTTAAAGTCTGTAAGTTTTTGAATCATAGTATTAAACCTTGCTGCTGACATTTCATTATCAGAGTTATTGCCAGCACTATGAAACTGAAATAAAGTATTACTTCAATATTCTAAGATGTTACTTCTGGGTCATTTGGATTAAGTAGTTTTCTATTCTCATCAAGTGCTGGAGAATGCAACACTTTTTTATTTTTTCCAGTATCAGTGCCAATCATCGCAGATTAGGCACTGCACAGCCCAATAATGTGTGTAACACAAACTTCCTGTATTCTGACCAAACTTATGCTTAAAATGTAATGAGAACGCATTCCTGCTGCAACACTTCCAATTACCAGAGCAGCTATTGTGATTGAGACTGCCAAGGTGATACACATTTGTATGCAGTGTTGTGCTGACCCATGAACTAGCTTGAGTCCAGAGAAAGACATTTCACTTTTCACCTCCATTAGCTGGGGCGATGGTGGCCTATTTGTAATATCATCTGGCTAGTGTTATGACACGGCAGATGATGTATGCCAGGAGGATCGAATCAATGAGGGGAACTCAATCCCGCTATCACAACAGTTTTGCAATTTGTATTTTATTTTGAGATGCGTGCCCTGAATTCAGTAGTAATAAGTCCACCAAGACTTTAGAGATTTTTAGAGAGCTAAATTAAGCATTTAAAAGAAAAGATTACAAGCACATACAAAGGTCTATAATTATTACTATAATAACTCCTAAAACCCCTAATTAATCTGGTTTTCAGTTACATCCTCATAAGGCAACAGAAAAAAACAAATAGATTTAAACAGATCTAGGCAAGTCAACACAATACCCTGGACAGTAGAATTCAAAGTAGCTTTTCCCAGCTTTGCTTTCTGGAGACAGCAGGTTTGATGCACAAATACTGGAGGCTTTTCACACTTGTGTTAGATCTTACAATGCCTTACCTGACACATAGCTTCTTCTTTATACATGTTTCTCTCTTTTAATGTAAATCCTATTGTTCCCATATGTCTTTGGAACTTTACCTCTCTCATAATATAAATCTTTTCATGGTGCTAATATTATCAGTAACCTTTGGGAAAAATAAACACACTGTTTGGTGTAGCTTCTCTGGTTAGGTGTAACATCCTACCATCTCTTTGAAATTTGAACTACCCTGATTTATCTAAAAGTATAAACTCTCCTCACCTCACATTCTAAAACCTCAGCCATGTTTAGGTAATTAGCATTTCAAACCTAGTTTCTTTTGATGAGTCAAAGCCTCCAGGCCAGCTGTCTCCAATTCAATTAAATCACATTTACATATAGAAACTATCCAAACTCCACTATTAACTACTTTTGCAATAAATCACAATAATATGAGAATTATTATACTTTCATGACATTGACCTCCTTACGGGAAAATTTACACCATAATTTTAAAAGACAGCTTCATTTTCTTAACCCATCTTATGCTATCTCCAATACTTATCTATATGCTTATGCTATTACATTACCAGATGCATGCATTAACATAAAATATATACAAATCCTTGGTATCAACAGAAGTCATTCCATTCCAATGTCCAGGTTTTAAATGTTCAATTTTCTTTTGAACTTTAAACTCTTGACAATGCATCTGCAATTAGATTTTCTTACCCAGCCACATGTATAATCTGTAGATTAAATGTTTGGAAGTTATGAATTCCACCTGAATAGCCTTGCAATTTGGTCTCGAAATTTGTCCAGAAAACTTAAAGGATTGTGTTCTGTATAAACAATTGTTTCTGTATAAACAATTGTTTGCAACGTAAGCTTCAAAATTTTGTAACACTAACACCAGACCCAGAGCCTCTTTTTTGATCGTTGAATATCTTCTCTGTTGTACATTCAATTTCCAATAAAATTACCTTATTGGTTTCTTAATTCCAGTCTCATCTTCTTGCAACAATACACACCCAATGCCCATGTCGCTTGCGTCAATGGCCAACTTAAATTGCTTGGCATAATTGGGCACTGCCAAAACTGGTGTCGTAGTTAATACAGTTTTCAAACTTCCAAATGCCTCCTGACCCTCTTGTGTCCATTGAAACTTCTTGTTCTTTTTTAACAGTTCAGTCAATGGAGCAACCACTTGGCTAAAATTTGGTACAAATTTCCAGTAAAACCCACTCATGCCCAGAAATCTCAAAACTTCTCATTTTGTTTTAGGCATGGGGAAGTCCATGATAGCTTTGACTTTCACATCTCTCGAAGCTATGTTACCATGTCCAATGCTGTGGCCTAGATATGTAACCTGCACTTTTACAAATTCACTATTAGCCAAGTTCATCACTAAATTAGTTTTTTGTAATCAACTAAATAATTCTTCCAGATGTTGTAAATGCTCCACCAATATTTGATTGAAAACTATCAAGTTGTCAATATAAACAGCACAATTGCTCAGTCCTGCAATTACTTTGTTTGTCAGTCTTTGCAATATTGCAGGTGCATTTTTCATACCAAATAGCATGACTTTAAATTGATATAGACCATCTGGCCTCACAAGAGCCGATGTCCCCTTTGCTCTCTCCAATAATGGTACTTGCCAATATCCTCTCAGCAAGTCAAGCTTTGTGATAAACTTTGATGGCCCTACTTTCTCAATGCAATCTTCCAACTGTGGTATAGGATATGAATGTACTTCTGTCACTGCATTCACCTTTCGATAGTCCACACACAGTCTTTGTTTCAACCGGTTTCAGTACCATCACAATAGGCGGACTCCAGTTACTGCAACCAGACTCAATGATGTCATGTTGAAGCATGAATTCAATTTATTTCTGTACTTGTGATAACTTTGCTGGATTTAATCTATAAGGATGTTGCCTTAACGAAGATGAAACTTCACACTCACATCACGTGTAGCTAAATTAGTTCTCCCCAGCTTATTCCCATAAAAAGTTTTGTGTGACTGCAATAGCTTCTCCATGCTCATTTACGTGGGGATGTGAGTTTCTGGTTCTTGTTGTTGGGTCTAACACTGATGGCTTGCCAGAAAAGACAATGGATAAAGTTGCCAGAATTGGGCTGGATGAAGTTAAGAGGTTGGGTATTGATGATGTAAGTTAATTGGCAAAGGAAGCTGGTATATACTTAAGGCTGAGCTTTACCTAGTGAGTGATTGGAATGCTGAACTTGAGGCCACATGGAGTACTTGAGACAAGTAGCATTGTTTCATTTAAGGAGAATACAGAAAAGAACACAAGAGCAAAAGGAATAGGAGGCATTGTTGATAGTGTGAAATGAAGTCGGGGGGGCGGATGGGTGGGAACAGGATTGTGTGAGGTATAAACACCAGGTTAGGTGGAATGAACAACCTGTTTTGCGTGGTCCATTCTATCTAACATTTTTAATGCTAATTTCAGCCTTTGCAAGATAAATTCAATTATTTGGGTACCAAACATTGGCAGACAAAATCAAAAGGCTGTGGACAATGAATGTGGAGGCATAAAATGGAGTCTGCAGTAAAGTGTTGGAGTGAAGCAACACTCTAACCTGCTACGTGATGCTTGATGAAGTGGAATGGTGCATAATGAATTGGTAGTAAAGTGAATGGGCCTGTCTCTCACTCTGGGGGACCTTATCCAAAGGACACAACTGCGACATACACAGCAGGAGAAGATTTGAAAGCCTAGCTGACAATTGTTGCCCCTGTTGGTGCCAAACCAATGGTCACTGTGGATTTCCTGCAGTAGATGGCATAGAGTTGCTTCTGGTTGTCTGCTGACCTGGAGTCTCTCTGGTTCTGCCTGCACATATGGATAGAAGGATAATATTCTGTGGGTGTAGTCTGCCTCCATTGTAACCTGATCATTCCACATTAATCCTCCTCCCCTTCCTTCAGAAAAAGCGCGGGCAGACCCTTGTTAAGGAAGCCTGTTGTCTCAGGATTGTGGGCACAGAAATCAAGATGGGATATAAATATCAGCCTTGCACGTGATATCCATATGGAAATCACCCTAGTTTCTCATCTTACCTATTTTCTATTACAGCTTGAGTATCCTTTATCCGAAACCCTCAGGGCCAATTGCATTTTGGATTTCAGATCATTTCAGCTTTTGGATAGCGCACATAAACTTACATTACAATAGCCTAAAGATAAAAACAAAAAAACTGCGGATACTCTTTCTTGGACTCGAACTCAAGTTCTGTCGAAGGGTCATGAGGACTCGAAACGTCAACTCTTTTCTTCTCCGCCGATGCTGCCAGACCTGCTGAGGTAATTCTGTTTTTGTTTTTGTTTTACAATAGCCTAAGCCTAGGCTAGCTTAAGTCTAAAGTAAATAAAATGGCTAGAAAAGTAAGATGTATCATTGAATAATAAATACAGGGTACCTGTAATAAGCTTCTTTTTGCCATGCTCACGACAAAAATAGCAAAGTAAACAGTGCAGACAAATGACTAAATTCCTGTGCTAAAGGTCGATGAGGTTCAAAAAAGTGTGGTTTTTGGATGTATTGAGTTTTCAAATTGACAAATAAAGGATACTTGACCCATAATAGGGAGATGATGAACTGAGTGTTTTAAGTATAAACACCAGAAATGTTGTGTGGGCATCTAAGGAGAATTATCACAGATAATTACGATTTAATGGACTGTAAATTGGTAGTAGCTTCGGAAATTAGTACAAAACTTAACTGGAAAATTGGATGGCAGTCTAAGTGGACAGAAATCTGCTGTAACCGATGTTACTTTACAAATTGACAGCCACAGAATGGGAAAATGTATCTGCCCCGTGCCAGCCTTTCCCAGCGCATGCTGTTTGAATAGGAATTTTTAAACGATACCTGCAATCATTTTGATTTCAATTTCTTGCCTTTCATAAACAAATATGACAGTTTGTTGCAATCTGTTTGGATAGTTACTTGCATAGCTACTGTGATAAAACATAATTTAAACTCCAGATAAAGCAAGCTATTAGAATTGAACTTTCCCCTGGGAGCCACTCTTCATTATCACTGAAACAGGGTGGCATCTACAATGCTGAATATAAATCATTCCTTCTGGCCTCTTAATTTGCGCTCTCAGCTGGCGATGGCATTTTTACCACATATAGCAGGGAGACAGGGAGTCTGCTTTTTTAAAATTATTGTTCTGATAAATCTAACCATCGTCTTTTCTAGACGTGTTTGTTCAGCAACAGCCCAGCTTGAAAGATGGGCCTTGACATTAACTTGGAGACTGCAAGGTAGGTGAAAGTATCTCAGAGGCCCAGGCCATTCTAACACCTCTAGACTTCAATTTAATTTTTCAGAACAGACTGCTAATTAATTGGGAAATCACGCAACAGCAGGCCATCTGAAGGACATATTCCCCAACATAGACATTGGGCAGAATTTTGCCCTTGATGGGCGGGTGGGCCCCACCGGCTCGGCGGCGGGTGGACGGCCGATCGCCACCTCCAAAACAGGTCCCGCCGCCATTTTGAGTGGGTGGGCCAATTAAGGCCCACCCAGCGGGCCGCCCGATGGGAAGCGCTATGTGCTTCTTGTGCGGGGGTGGGGGGGGGGTTTTCCCCAACTGTCAGAGTGCGCTCTCTTGCACTAAGTGCTGTCTCAGGGAGATCGGTGAAAGATTTGTAAACTTCAAAAACAAAAAAATTTAAAAGTTATTAACAAGTCCCCCCTCATGGGACAATGTCACACAAGATAGGACATGTTAATAAAAAGCACAGAAAGTTTATTAAACTTTTTAAAAACACATGAAACCTCATCCCGCCAGTGGATGAGGTTTCATGTTTTTTCAGAAGCCCGCTGGGGCTCCTGGCCTGTCCTCTAACCTTAAGGTTGGATGGGCAGGGTCTTTAATTGGTTCACCCACCCTGTCAATGGCCTCAATTGGCCATTGACAAGTCGGCGGGCAGACAGCTGATTTTGCTGTCCGCCCGCCTTCCTGAATATTTAAGTGGGGTGGGATGACGTCGGGGGTTCCGTCCGACATCATCCCACGTCATTTCCATGTCAGCGAGCAGGCCCCGTCCCCCCAGCTCGCTGATGGAAAAATTCTGCCCATAATCTGGCCACAACCAAAGATCACTGATATCAGAGTTTCCTCATATCAAAGCTGTAAATATGAAAATGGATTCTAATTGTGAAGATGTCATTTAAATTACTTCTTAAAACAAGCCAAATGTTTCTTAACTAAGGTCCATGTTAATGGGCTCATGTATTTGAGTTACTCTGGTACTTCCAGATGACTGCAGTTATTTACAGTTTTGCTTTTTTAGACACTGCCACCCATTCCTACAACTGGTACATGCTAAAAACAAACCATTCACCTTCTCAAGTTGCTTTCTGAAATCCACATTTGAGACATGCTTGTTGGATGTAAAAGTTGCACAACGCATGGCAATTTAGCTATGAAATGGCCTGCATTCTATGTGAAAATGCATTGGTTCTACTGCTAAATTTTTGGGACCCTTTTTCTTCTGATGTCCTAGGTGGCTGCACAAATTTGTCCCCTTTAGAGAAATAAATTAGATGCCTAATGCCTGTTGAAGGACCCAACTGAGAAATTTGTGGGTTCTGCCCTGCTCACAATGCTTCATCTTCCCCTGTGGTTGCCAGTTTCGGGTGAGCTTAAAGAAAATATTCTGTCGGCGGGTGCGCTGCCAAACCCTGAGTGTGCCAACCAACCGAAATATCACTCTAATGTGCAATGACATCGGAATGCTTGCCCGATGTCATTGCATGTCATTTTACACTCATGCATAAATCTAACTGGAAAATACCACTGTATTTTTTTAAAGATATTTTCAGTGACTTAAAGTCAGATTACTAAGAGGTGAAGTAAATCTGTGATTCAAAATGCTTAATTTTTGTGATTATCCTATTTTCAGCTGCATTAAGCAAACTTTTACCAGTATATGAAGCAGCATTTTTAAAGTATTGTATTTTTATAGTAAAGCTGTGCTTTAAAATGTTTGCCCACGGCAGATTTCGGGTCTGGTGATATGCAAATAAGTTTGTGCAAAAATGTAGGAGGATATTATGCACATTTCAAAACAGCCACCATTTTGACCACAATTTGTGCCAGAATTGCTGATTGAGCCCAAAGCAGAAACTCGATTCCATGTGTCTGCTATGCCCTACTGCATGGCACAGCTAAGTTAAGTTAACTTAGTTCTTCTGCTGAACTGTTTTGTGAATTTTCACGCTATTCCCAATACTTTCTGGAGGGGCAGTGGGGTGGCTGTAATTCTATGAGTGCTATTGACTTTTTGGAACTGCAGGATATCATTAATTATTTTCCTCAAGTAGTTGTTGTTTCTGTTCTTGTGGGTAGGTGATGTTGTCAGTCGCCTGCAAAGGAAGAAAAAGCAAAATGTTTTGAGCTGCTTTCTACTGCGCGATCTGCTAGCCTGACTACTACCTAACCACAACTCACATACAGACAATAACAGAAATACCTGGAAAAACTCAGCAGGTCTGGCAGCATCGGCGGAGAAGAGCAAAGTTGACCTTTTGAGTTCTCATGACCCTTCAACAGAACTAAGTAGAAATAGGAAAGGGGTGAAATATAAAATGGTTTAAGGGAGGGAGGGGGGAAGAAGGGGGCACGGTTTGTTGGGACAAGCAAGCAATGATAGGAGGAGATAACCAAAAGATGTCACAGACAGAAATAAGTAGAAATAGGAAAGGGGTGAAATATAAGCTGGTTTAAGGGGGGAGGAGGGGAAGGGGGGGGTGGTTTTGTTGGGACAAGCAAGCAGTGATAGTAGGAGATAACCAAAAGATGTCACAGACGAAAGAACAAAGAGGTGTTGAAGGTGGTGATATTATCTAAAAGAATGTGCTAATTAAGAGTGGACCCCCTTTCCGTTTCTTCCCCCTACCTTTTGTTTTTTCCAATAATTTATATAGATTTTTCTTTTCCCACCTATTTCCATTATTTTTAAATGTATTCCACCCATCGTTTATTTCACCCCACCCCCACTGGAGCTACCTTGCTTGTCCTGCTTTCCACTCTTAATTAGCACTTTCTTGTAGATAATATCACCACCTTCAACACCTCTTTGTTCTTTCGTCTGTGACATCTTTTGGTTATCTCCTACTATCACTGCTTGCTTGTCCCAACAAAACCATCCCCCCCTTCCCCTCCTCCCCCCTTAAACCAGCTTATATTTCACCCCTTTCCTATTTCTACTTATTTCTGTTGAAAGGTCATGAGGACTTGAAACGTCAACTTTGCTCTTCTCCGCCGATGCTGCCAGACCTGCTAAGTTTTTCCAGGTATTTCTGCTTTTGTTTTGGATTTCCAGCATCCGCAGTTTTTTGTTTTTATCACATACAGGCAATGCCTGAGGATAGAGAACCCTTAACAATATCAGTGCCATGTAAGCCAGGAAGGGAAGTTGAGCAATCAGCAGTTTAATTAGAATAGGTTAAAGGAAGAAGGAGGCAAGTTTCATTGGCAAGATGAGCTCAGCGAGGACATAAGAGGAGATAGAGGAGAGAGAGAGAGAGAGAAACAGAGAGACAGAAATTGTTTTCACTGGAACTACAGTGTTATACTTCAACTGGCCAGGTCATGAAGGATAGAACTGAAGCTTGGACTTGCACACTTATAAACATTTAATTTCAGAAGTGCACATTGCAAACATGCGCTTCTGGGCTACAGTGACCCCTCCTAGCAGCTTGTTGAGCTCCTTGTCATTACAGATGGCGAGCTGCAAGCGTTGGCGGATGACACGGGTCTTCTTGTTGTCCCGGGCTGTGTTGCCAGCCAGCTTGGGTCTCAGTGGTCAGCATTCAAGAACAGCAGCCAGGTAGACAGGGGCTTAAACCCTGGCACACATGGCATAGTGAACCTTGCATAGCAGCCGGTGGATACAGCTGACAGATAACTGGAGGAGCAAGTCTTAGCCTTGTCACCCCTTCCCCTTCAGTTTTACCATGACTAGACATCTTTCAGGGTTAGCTCTCATTTACATTAATACTTCCTTTACAGTTGAGGAGTTAACAATGACATACCTCCTCATCGGGGAATTGAGCTTTGGTCTCCCGCGTGGCAGGCGAGGATAATAAACACCATACTAATGAGGAGATACCTTAAAGAGCCTTTCCACTGAGATGTTTTGTTAACAGTTCTCAACCACCAAACCTAGAGAGAGTTTGCCCTTGGCCTCAGGGCGTAGACCACAGCCATGGTGGTAACAGTCTTGTGTTTAGTGCGTCTGTGCAGATGACAGGGACCCGGATGATATTTTCCAAGAAGACCTTCAGAACCTCATGGGTTTCCTCATAAATGAGACCAGAGATGTGTTTAACGTCTCCACTTTGAGCGATGCAGTGAATGGCAGGTTTAGTGATTCCCTGGATATTATCTAGGAGGACTTTCTGGTGCCGTTCAGCACCACCTTTACCGAGACCTTCATCGACTTTGCTGGACATCCTGCCCAGAGACAAAGTCCAGTGATAGCTTACTGTACCTGGTATTCCCAGGCTGTCTCCCATCCAAACACTAACCAGGCCTGAGTCTGCTTAGCTTCTGAGATCAGACAAGATCGGGCATTTTCAGCCTAGTGGAGAGCAAGTAAATCCCTAGTTAATGCCATCACCTAAAGACAATTAAGTACCAAACTGATACACAATTAAGATGGGAAATTAAAGGTGGAGGCAAGAGTATGATTGAGCAGATCCGTAGCTGCAGAAACGTCATTGTGAGTATAAGGAAGAAAGCTGGACAGATGGGATTTTATAAGTGCAATTTTAAGTGAAATGGGAAAGAGTTTTTCTCCAAGGCCAGACACAAAAGGAGTAGGATTAGGAGGGGGAAGAGGGAAAGGGGATGTGGATGGAGAGTGACACGAGGAAGTGATTAGAGATGGCCACATTTCTGATTGACACAATGGGAATAGTGAGACCACATGTCAAAGGTCAAGGGGGGGTGGCCATGAATATGGGTTGGGCAGTCTACCAGGATGGATAGATTAAGGCAGGACAGGAGGACAGTGAACTCAGAAGAGAGAGAGAGAGAGCATGATAAATCGAGATTAAATTTGAAATGACCGAGGATGAGAAGTTGTTCAGTGAAGAAGGCTGATGGGGGGAAATCAGTAAAGACACCTCAGTAAGAATCTTGGTGAGAGACTTGAGTGGGCGGTTGAAAACAAGGATTTTAAATGAGAAGCGAGGGGCTGGAAAAAGGTGAGATGCTCATAAGGAGAGGACAAGCCAGTGCAGTACGTGTCAGACCAAAGTGTAAAGATCGAGAAAGCCGTCTGATAGCCAAAAAAAAATCTTCGACCCTGTAGCCTTAAACGAGCCTCTATTGCCTCCTGCCCTTGAAAATCCAGCCTTCTCCCTATCCTTCTCAATCTCCACCTCCTCCTCTCCTCCTCACTGTTGGACATATCTTCCATGGAGACCACTAACCCCATGTTGCTCAAAGCACAAAGGCTGCAGTGTGGTTGAGCACTAAGTGCAGAAGTCTGCAGGCAACTTTCAGGATTAAAATTCTTATCGATGTCAATGAATCCTCACCTTCCCAGAAGAACTAGTCAGAAACCTCAAAGCAGGCTCTACTGCCCTACTGTTGCACCTGCTTTCCCCAGTGTAATATATAGTTCATATGACTGTATTTCTCCTGTTAATTTACATTCAATTTGTGTTGATTCTGATTCATGTTCAAGTAAAAGGTTACAAAAGTAAAACCTTGTTAATTTTTTTCATTTTATGTGACGTTCGGTAAGTTTGGTTATTTTGGTTTAGGATTTCCCCATGGGTGTCGTAACAAGGCTATACAAATACACATTGTTGTTATTACAGGGATAGGGTGTGGAAGGATTTGAACACAGGGATGAGAATTTTAAAATTGAGGCATTGCCAGTACAGAAGCTTTGCAGTGTGGAGAAGGACTAATCATTTGTTCTCACTCTGAAGTAGTGGCATCCATCTAAATGACTGCAGCCTGTTGAAGGTTCGTATTCACACATGCGAATTGAAAGCAAGAGCTGTGATTGTGACAAAGAGGGCTGAGAGAAAGCTGCAACCTTTCTTTTAGTTTGAAGGAATGACTTAAAGTTCAATCATCAAAGGCTTTTGCAGATGGTTCAATTATTATATGGAAAAGGTCAGCAAAGGTAAAAAATGGGGATTTTTTTTCACTGAAACTACCCATGTATAAAATTTCACCTTTAGGTTCCCTTGCTTTGATGGTGATGATTATCACCAGATGGTCCTCAAAGAGCTGTTAAGACTTTGAAAAGGACAAGGTCAATGGAGCTTCTGATCCATCACTTGATTTGTTACTTTGACGATGGAGATTGTGATAAATGCAACCCCATGATTTTCAGTCCCTGCTCTATGTCAGGCTTACATTATTTTGGAGCATGGGGGCCTATGGAACATTCAATGCACACAAGCTCAATAACATGAGCCAGAAAAGCTTCAGAAATTTGGACTCTGTGAGGTGGATTAACTTCTGTCTTCCTCAGAAATTAGGCAGGTTAGCAACATTTTACAATGGAAAATTCACACAGTGTCGCCTGAAGCTATCTCCTGAGCAAGCCGCATTTCCCATCCCACACCCTCACCGGGACTGACAATGACCAGGCTGTCCGCACTTGTTGCATGCAAGTGTCAGCGGGGACAGATTTTCCAGTTGGTCACCTCAGTTAGCACTATGTTTTGGAAGCCATCACATTTAAGGTAGGCTGATTGGCCCTAGGGAGCAATTGCAATAGCCCCAAGAATAGGAGAGAGCTTTGTAAAGGCCTTCTCTCCCTTCATTCCACCCTTAACACTTGCCTGCTAATGATCTTGATCTCAGATGAGGCTTTCAATGATACAGTTCTTCCCACCTCCAAGACTCTTTGACACAGTTCCGACATATTGCAGTGGGTTCTTTTACAGTGCCACTGGTACTTCCCTCAGTGCCACTGCATTTTAATCTTGATCCTTGGGAAATCACAGAGCATGGAGAAAAGCCCTCGACTCAAGGAAATAGCCAAGAATAAGGTTGAAAAGAGATGTGGGAGTGTTGGTAGACTTGATCCTCAAATGTGCCCTACCAAGACAGAGTAGCAATCAACAATGCCAATGTAATGGGAAGAATTTTGCCCTTGTTGGGCGGGTTCAGCCGGGGCAAGCGGGAGCAGTCAGAGAGCCGACCGTCGATCGCAATAGGGGCTGGACCGTGATTGTACCCTAAAAAATCCAAAGGCCGTTTGGCCTTTTCACCTGCCCGCCAACCGAAAGGTTGGACGGGAGCGAAAAATTTAATTGAATTAGATCTTTAATAGCCTTAATAGGCCTTTTAATTGTCGACTGATGGGGTGCCGACTCCCACGCGCGCCTGCCGACCAAAATATCGCACTAGTGTGCGGTGATGCCGGGACACTCGCCCAGCATCATCACACGTCGTTTTACATGCATTCAGCTTGGGTGCATGCCTGATCGACAAGTGAAGAATTCTGGCCAACGTTGAACTGGAACATAAACTGGAGGAAATTGTGACCCAGCTGTATGATATTTTGGGAAGTGGCTAGATCAGGTCTATTTCATGTACCAAATTCTTTACAGTTAACGAAGTACTTTTGAAACATCGTGCAACATAGACATCGCGACGGTCAATTGGCATAAAATAAATTCCCATAAACAGCATGACCAGAAAACTGCATCATCGTTCATGATATTGGTTGAGCAATAACTATTATTGAGGACTCTCATGAGAACCTTGATGCTTTCTTTTTTTACATCCATCTGACAGGGCAAACAGATCCGCAAGGCAACAGCTCCAACAGTGCAGCATTCCTTCAGTAATACTCTGAAGTGTCCACCTCAGTTATGTACTCAAACCTCTGCAGTAAGATTTGAACCTGCAACCTTCATGATACAAAACTCAAGTGTTTTACCACCTGGACCACAACCTATACCAACCAGATGTAAAGGAAAAATTGCAGGAAAATCTGGTCCCCAGCAACAAAGGTCTGATCCATTAGGAAAGAAGTAAGTTGTACTAAATTAGAAAATTGCTTGTATTGCATTCAAAACAGATGGTGTAAGCCAAAATGCTCACTATCCACCCTTTATTACCTAATTTATTTATTTTTATTCGTTTATGGGGTGTGGGCATCACTGGCTAGGTGCCAATTGCCCTTGGAAAGATGGTGGTGAGCTGCTTTCTTGAACCGCTGCAGTCCATATGGTGTAGGTACACCCACAGTGCTGTTAGGGAGGGAGTTCCAGGATTTTGACCCAGCGACAGTGAAGGAACAGTGATATATTTCCAAGTCAGGATGGTGAGTGACTTGGAGGGAAACTTCCAGGTGGTGGTGTTCCTATGTATCTGCTGCCCTTGTCCTTCTAGATGACAGTGGTCGTGGGTTTGGAAGGTGCTGTCTAAGGAGCCTTGGTGAGTTCCTGCGGTGCATCTTGTAGATGGTACACACTGCTGCCACTGAGCATCGGTAGTGGAGAGAGTGAATGTTTGTGGATAGGGTGCCAATCAAGTGGGTTGCTTTGTCCTGGATGGTGTCAAGCTTCTTGAGTGTTGTTGGAGCTGCACTCATCCAGACAGGTGGGGAGTATTCCATCACACTCCTGACTTGTGCCTTGGAGGTGGTGGACAGGCTTTGTGAAGTCAGGAGATGAGTTATTCATTGCAGGATTCCCAGCCTCTGACCTGCTCTTGTAGCCATAGTATTTATATGGCTAGTCAGGTTCAGTTTCTGGTCAATGGAAACCCCCAGGATATTGATAGTGGGGGATTCAGTGATGGTAATGCCATTAATAATTGTAATTATAATTGTATAAATGTGTTTCTCTGAAATGTGTTCTTTGGATACGATTCTATGGGCAGAATTTTGCTCTTGGCAGGTGGGCTCGGTGGGGACGGTCAGGAAACTGCCCACTGCCCGCGGTCAGCATTGTTCGCTGCCTGTGCAGGGAGAGGGGAGGGCGAGTAGACCAAGTGCGACCTTCGCGCATGCACGCAAGCGTGCACTGCATAATCTCTCTGAGGCAGCTCCGTGAAGAGACATGACAGAGTCACATGAGGGGACATGTTATTCATGAAAAATTAAAGTTTTTATCTTATTTTCATTTGCTTTTAGAAGTCTCATCCTGCCCGTGAATGTGGTTTCCAAAAAAATGCAAAGGGCACTTTGTCTTTTTGCCTGCCCGCCAACGGGCAGCGAAAAATTTATGTTAATTGATTACTTAATGGCCTGAACAGGCCTTTTCATTGTCGGCGGGCATGTGCCGGAGTTGGCAGCGTGCCGGTCGACTGAGCTATCGCGTGAATGTGTGTGACATTGGCACGCTCGACCGACATCAACATGCCTCATTTCACGCTCGAGCGGGTTGGCCGCACGCCCACCCACTGAGTGAAAATTTCTGCCCTATGATGTGGGGGGGGCAGTAAAAATGGCAGATTGCTAGTGGTTTAATGAGCTTTCGAAATTGGCACATCTTTGTGGACTGTGGTTCATGTTTTTTTTGTTTCAAGTGTGGTGGTTGATGAATGAATAGGCAGCATCGTGTTTGTTGCAAATAAATGGGATCACTAGACTAATCATTGTCATGTGATGTTAACAGTCTTAAGAAACCATCATTCCTGCTTGTTTCGAGTAGCTGGGGTTGCGAAACTAATCATTGTCACATAATATTTGTGGTCATGTTGTAACTGAGTTGCTGAGTAACCCTGCATGTGAGGCGGCTGCTACGAGGTCAAGATAAACAGAAGACGGAACTCAAAACAACCATGATATGGGCCACACCAAAGCTAACAAGAAGCGACCGTAGATATCGACATAATTGATTTAAACTTTATGGTGTCTATAGAACTTATGAAAACAATTCTTTCGACTGATCTTACGAACATTATCAGCATATGTTGACGCCAGATGTTACATAAAAGCCAGGAATCAGCTTAAAAGGAGGAGATTGCACAGCCTCAGTAGGACAGTTGAGTAGGAGCGTTATGGTCAAACACTCAAAGGCGTGGAGAGACGGGATGATGTAAAGTGAGCGGCCAGCGAAGTCCGTTCCCACACAAGGGTGGCTCAAAGATTTGGGGTATTGTTAGTGTAACTTTTCCACGAACTGTTAGTTACAATAAATGTTCCCATGCTTATAGTGGAAACAAATCGAATCTGATCTGAGTGTGTCTCATCCATACTAGTCCAGAATAAGGCTCCAAACTTAAAAGTAAGATTTTCACATCCTACAGTGGAATCAGGCACCTCATAACTTTACTGCTAGTTTGCATGAAATTTATCAACAATCAGTATAAATACCATTGAGTTAGTTTTAATTAATTGATTGATTAACTACATAGCCTGATTATGGATAGAACAGGGGTTGGGACTGACTGGATTGCTCCACAGAGAGCCGGCATAGGCTCATTGGGCCAAATGGTCTCCTTTAGTTCCACAATAATAATTCAATTATTCTATGAATAGGCTGCAATAGTAGTCTTTCTTTGCTTTGCAGGCTGTGACTTTGTGGTCAGTGTTATGTGCTTTTTTTTGGAATTTAACAACTTCCTAAAAAAAGTGTGAAGAGATCAGCGGCCACAAATATTACATGTGGAAGTTGAACATTGGGACAATGCGCACAATATCCTGGCCACAATACCTACTGTGCTGGATATTGCCTGGGCATGATAGAGAGCTCATCTCTTGAATGAATACTTCAAATTTAGATGTGCAGCTCCACCTCTGGTATGGCTAATGTGCTTGACTAACCATGTTCACTAGTGAGAGGATGGTACCAACATAACACCTGTCTTGGATCAGGCAATGTGGGGAATAGCCCAAGTCACTCTGATTACTGTTAGAGCCAATGCAGTGCCCACCATCCAGTGACTAATTGCTCTTTGTAGGACAGGTTGAGAAGAGAATATAGTCAGCTCTAAGATACCACCTTTGACTCTATGGCCCAGATTTTACAGTCAGTGGGTAAGCAATGATGCCTAGTGCTGAATTTGAAGAAAACTGTCCACAAAAATCTAGCACTCTCTATGGAATGGATTTCCCCATTCCCAACAGCTGTTCGAATCTGGCATCAAGTCAAGGGGATCTCCAGATGTGGAGCAGCAGTGATGTCAGCAAGCAGGGCAATCAGCCAATCGCATTGAGCTATTCTGACAGAGCAAACCAGGAAGTTAAAGGCACTGAGTTACTCTACTTTTAATTTAAAAGTACAGGCAATTCAATAAATGATTACGATTAGATCAAGATAAAAATTAAAATAAAGAGAAACAAACTTTCAAAAATATAGCTCATGATTATATGTTGTTTATTATACCAGAGATCTCGATTTAATAGTTTGTTCGAGCCCCAGCCAGATTGAGTGCCTGACCCTGCGAACAGGAGAACAAATTAGCATCAGGAGGCTGCTGTCAATCCTCAGCAATCAGTGAGTTTGGTGGAGGCTGGCATGGGAGAAAGGCTTTGAGCCACAATCAGAAGAGAGGCAACCCGGATCGGGAGGGAACAGTGGAAGCCAATAGGTTTGGGGCTACAATCAGTGCTGAGGAGGCCTTAGGCTTCTTTATGAGGCCTGGGACGGGGACTAAGGGTAATATCCCTGCTCCTCCAGGCCCACAAGATGCTTAATTGCAAACTGCAAGGATTGCAAAACCTTTCAGGCCCCCTCTAGCCCCATTGTAAGGCAACAGGCGACATGGGATCCCCCTTCTGGTGAGGTTAAAAATAAGAAGCATCATGATGTCATTCTCTTATGACGTTTGAATTTTAACTCGGCTCTGCCTGCTTTTTGCGGGTCTCTTGTAGACAGCTTGATCTGAGGCAGCAGTTGGTTAAACAGCCAGGGTTGGGGGTTGGGTTGCTCGATTCCAATATCCCAGCACCGTCCTACCCCACCACAGTTACATGATTCAGGGTGCAGCTAATCTTCATAAGACTAAATAACAATCAACTGGATGATGTTCATTAGTAGCTGGGCACCCTGCTGGAGCTGGTCAAGTAGTGTAGCACTTGGTTCCTATTCATTTTGGAGGGAGCATTGCAGATATAAAATAAGTTGCGCCAACTCTTCCCAGTAATCTACAGAAGAACAGATTTCTGCTGAACTGATATGTATGCTTTATTTTCGGGGGATCGAATTTATTGGATGCTTTCGATCATAAACGATTAGCAAATGCTTAATGTGCTTTCAAAAGAGTTTGAGTGGCTAAACCTGCTGCACGTAAAATGGCATCAAGACTGTGAAGGTGCCAATTTGAAAGGGCTTTTAATAGCTCCATAGTCTGAAAACAAGTCATTTCTTGATTGGTACATTTTGCAGAGGAATAGAGGATTGCACAGGACAGAAATAATGATTGCAGCCCATCTGTGGGTTTCAGCATCTAGGAAAAAAAACATTTCTCCATGCCCATCTAATTAATTTCTTGTGTCAGGCACCTATCCAAGTCCCTTGGCTTTGCTGATACAATCAGTTCCCATTGCCTTCCTTGGCAGTCAATTCCATACATTCATTACCCTTGCTTTCAGTATCTAAGATCAAAGCCATCTTTTTACCCTCCTTTTAAGTTAAAGGCCGTGTCCTTATTTCAAATCAAGCCTGCCATCGATAATCTTCTTGGAGTCAGTGAGTTCAGTTGTTCCCACAAGTAGATTGTAAGCTTTAATGTGCCAGGGTGTACTTGGACTGCTTAATATCTGCTTACCTAACATAAAATGGAGACCAATTCTTGCAATCGGAACTGAATATTCATTTTCTTCTTACATGATTTTTTTTTTACCGATTTCAGGTGATTGGTAAAATAATCACCACTGACATGAGAAATAGCTTTTCACACAGCATTAGGACCTAGAATGTGTGGTGAAGGCTGATTCTATTGGGGCTTTCAAAATGGAGTCAAATATGTGCCTGAAGAGAAAATAATAGCGGGCTCGGTGGAAAGGACAAAGGTGTGGGACAAATTGAGTTACTCTTGTAGAGAGCCATCATACACACGATGGGCTGAATGGCCTCCTTCTATGCGGTAACCATTCTATAACCTGCATCCCTCCCTCAGCTTTTTTCAAGGGAGACCGAGAAAACACCTGGCAAAATGAGACCAGATATAAATCATTAAGCTGCTTTTTATACTGCAAGTGACTATGCAGGGTGCCAGTTATTATTGATTCGCTTAATTCAATCAGTACAGCCTGTTGAAGTATAATAATACAAAAGAATGACCGCACTTCACATTCCCATGTTACAAACAATATTATCTGACTGCATGTTCCATGTGAGCTTGGCAAAACCTTGCCGCTAAAGCTTGATGCTCATGTTTCTTTCTGTGTGAAGGGACCAAATGTATGGTTGCTAAATTTGCTGATAACACAAAGGTAGGTCAGAAAGTAAGTTGGCAAGAGGATAAGAGTCTACAAAGGGATATAGACAGGTTAAGTGAATGGGCAAACATTTGGAAGGTGGAATATAATGTGGGAAAATGTGAACTTGTTCACTTTGGCAGGGAGAATGGTAAAGCAGTATATTACTAAAATAGAGAGAAACTGCAGAACTCTGCAGTACGGAGGGATCTGGGTGTCCTGGTACATGAATCACAAGAAGTTAGTATGCAGGTACAGCAAGTGATTAGGAAGGCAAATGGAATATTTGTGTTTATTGCAAAGGGGTTTAAGTATAAAAGTAGGGAAGCGTCACTACGGGGCTTTAATGAGACTGCGTTTAGAGTAATGTGTGCAGTTTTGGTCTCCTCACTTAAGAAAGGCTATAAATGCATTAGTAGCAGTTCAGAGAAGATTCACTTGACTGACTTCTAGGATGAAGAGGTTAGCTTATGAGGAAAGGTTCAGCAGGTTGGGCCTATACCTATCAGAGTTTAGAAGAACGAGTGGTGATCGTATTGAAACATATAAGATCAAGGGGGCTTGGCAGGATGGTTCCTGAGAGGATATTTCCGCTTGCGGGGAGGCTAGACCAGGGGGACACAGTTTAAGGACTAGGGGTCTCTCATTTAAGACTGAGATGAGGAGAAATTCTTTCTCTCAGGGGGTCATTAGCCTAGGGAATTCTCTTCCCCAGACAGCAGTGGAGGTTGAGATGGGTGGATTTTTTAATCGACAAGGGTGTCAAGGGTTGCGAGAGGGGTGGGGAGTGGGGGTGGTGGCAGACAGAAAAGTGAAGCTGAGGCCACAATCAAATCAGCCATGACCTTATCGAATGGCGGAGCAGGCCCAAGGGGCCAGATGGCCTGCCTCCTTCTCCTAATTTGTGTGTTCTTCTGTATTTTCATTTCGGGATTTACAACCTGAAAGGACAACCTAGACCAGACAATATCACTGAGAGCTCAGGGCTAGCAAGCTCCCCAGCCTTTGGGCAAGTTACTGGAATATTATACAATGAATAGGTGCTAAAAGGTGAACAGAACGAACAAGAATAACTTGAGTTTATTTAGCACCCCTAAATATGTAAAAAATCCCAAGTGCTTCAAAGGAGTTTTGCCAAACAAAATTTAACACCAACCATATAAGGAGATGAGAGGATAGATGTCCAAAAGCTTCCTCAAAGAGGTACGTTTTCAGGAGCAGCTTGAAGGAGAGAAGACAGTCAGGGAGGGAATTCCAGAAGTTAGGGCTTAGGCCGCTGAAGGCACAGACAAAATGGTGGAGTGATTGGAACAGAGGATGCGCAAGAGTGCAGAATTAGAGGACCGCAGAGATCTTGCAGGTTGGAGGAGATTACAGAGGTAGGGAGGGATGAATGTCATGTTGGTACCATGAAAAAATCTCAAAAAAAAAGTGTGATGACTTTGTGACTGTGGAAACCTATGCTGAACTTGCTGATGCTAATGCCTTATTAATGTGAAGAAGCAACAGGCAGGATTTTCCCGCCCCTCCTGCTGGCGGGATCTTCCCTTCCCACCGAAGTCAATGGATTCTGACTAGCTTGCCATAACCGCCGCTGTGGGACATGCCACAATGGGGCCGGAAGATCCCGGCCAATGTTTTGTCCTTAATGGTGCAGCAGCTGTATAGCCTTGCCGTAATGGCTCATAAGCACTCATGACTATTAATTAGTAGTTGAACAGTGAAAATAAAATCATACAAGATTAACGTTGACCAATTTTAAAGAGTATTTTGCCTACAGTAATTTATTGAATCCCAATGCAAATTAAAGGAGGCAGCATATCCACCTTGTGAAATATTCAAGAATGTTTCTGTTTATAGTAAGCAGCACAAGTAGTGCTGTAAATGTTCTTATTGTCTTGGATGTGTGCACTCTCCTGTAGGAAGGGTACAGAAGGCACTTACTTAAGATAATAAGGAGGATGAAAGGCTTTACTTATAAGACACTAGAGAAATGGGTGCTCTTTGAAGTAGAATGACAAAAAAGTCAAAATGAGATTAGATGGAGGTATTAAAATGAAATGAGATTTTCATAAGGCAAGTTGTGGAAAAGCTGTTTCACTGACCAGTGAGGCAGTAATTGCAAGATCATCACCAGTGTTTAGCGAATTAAAAGTAACAGAAGGTTTCTAGAACATGTAATACCCTATTGAAAAGAGCAAATAAACTTTAAACTGTCATAAACAGGTAGAAATATAATCAAAAAGGCTCATGGAATAGACGCCCTTATATCTAGAGCACCAGAATATGAGGAGTTGCAATCATGCTTCAACTATACAAAGACCAGGTTAGACCACACCTGGTATACTGGGAGCAGTTCCAGGCAGCAAATCTTAGGAAGAATATATTGGCCTTGAAGGGAGTGCAGAGCAGATTTACTATATTGATGTAAAAACATAAAATGCCGGATAAACCCAACAGGTCTGGCAACATCTGTGGAGAGAGAAACAGAGTTGATGTTTCGAGTCGTTTGACTCTTCTTCAAAGCTCTGAAGAAGAGTCATACAGACTCGAAACGATAACTCTGTTTCTCTCTTCACAGAGCCTGCCAGACCTGCTAGAGTTTTCCAACGTTTTCTGGTTTTATTTCAGATTTCCAGCATCTGCAGTATTTTGCTTTTATCTTACTATAACGATACTTTGGCTCCAAGTATGAGCTATGACGGGAGATTAAACAAACCTGTGTTGCATTCCTTGGAATTCAGAAGATTAAAGGGTGATTTGATAGTTTTCAAGGTTCTGCACCTGGAAGTCAACAGCCTTCCCACTTTTGGGCCCGCTGTAGTGTCACGCTCGATTTTTCGCTAATTGTTGCCAATTTAGCAGCAAGGGCAGGTTACAGACCATCATCCTGCCCGATGTGTGCTGGAGTATGGGACGTCCGGTCTTGGAGGTGACAGGATGTGACCCGAAACAAGGTCACAAGGTGGCTGACAAGGTCAACAGTGTTGACATTTTGAGGAGGACCTGGTCCCAGTGCCATAAAAGGCTCAGTGACCTCATGAGTATGGCAAGGGTGATTGATACTATGGCATTAGTATGAGCAATATTGGTCCATTGTGATACACGTCTCACAAACGAATGCAGTAGATATTTGAGATGAGCTGCTCATCAAAAGCATGTTTCCACAAGGGCTAACTGTCCTAGACCATGCCATTGTGCATTCCAAGCAATGATCTTGTTAAATAACAGGTGGTTAGCAGAATCACCTTATGACACCAGACAATAGGCTCCAGTCAGTCACGCGCTGATCTGGTAATGGGTTTGAGGCATGACATGTGACAGTTTGTGATTGTTGATGAAATCTCTGTGTCAAATCTTTTCAAGAGAAGCGAGCCCACAATGCCCAAGAGTGAGCCCTTACAGGCAGGGGTATACCCAACATGAAAGCCCTGACTCCTTTTGATGAGCAAGTGCTGGCCCTGCTGGGGCTTGACTAGTTCATGGGTGTATCAGTAGCAAGGCTGGAGGGAGCCTGGAGATGGCAAAAGTATCAGAATGGTTGATAAGAGGTGGTGGCTAGCGTTGGTTTAAAGGAGGTTAGGAAATTCCAATGTGTTTGTCGAAGAAAGTTCACACATTGGAACCTTAACAAGCTTCATGATCAGAAGCTTCACATTATCATGCAAGGCTTCTTAGTGAATGTGGAGTTTATTCATGCATGTCAAGCTGTGAAAAGGTTCATGTCAGTCGTGTAATAAGGTGGTGCATTAAGTAATCGGATATTCAATTTCCCCCTTACAAACTGTCTCAATTACAGGAGAAGCCTCTTCAGCGCAGACTGCAGAAGCCATGCAGCAACCTTCCTGCTCCTCCTCTAAAGAGGAACACTCGGAGGGTGCAGCATTACGTCCTCTCTCGGCACCCAGCACCATCGCAGATACTGGCATTTCGGCGGGGTTCAGTGTGTCGGACAGGGGCCATGCACACACTGGTGAGGGAAGTTCACAATCGCAAGCACAGTTGCTGGAGAGTTTGGTGGAGCAGGCATCAGGCAGTCGGAGAAGTGGCTGGAGTGATCCGGAGTCTGATCCTGAGTCAGATGATGTGCCTCTGGAATTGCCTGTAAGAGTAGATGCTGGATATTCAGCGCGAGGTCCATGAAGATTTGGCGGCTATACCAGAGGAGTTGTGTGCTCTGGGCCAGACTATGGAGGTGTCCATCCAGGTCACGAGCACTGCGCTCACCCACTCTTCAGAGCATCAAGCTTCCTCCATGGACAGACTGGTGACTGTCCTGAGTGCATTGCAGATGTAATCGCTAGGATGCTCGGAGGCTCAGACCCAGGGTGAAAGAGGAACTTGGAGCTTGGTCGCTACCCAGCTCCTGGAACCTCAACGGTTTGCAGGCAGGACCAAATGGTCCTAGTGGAGGGAGATGAGTCACAACTGCCTCTATCTGGAAGTTCCTCTCAAGACATGCATCTCAGGAAGAGTTTCCTAGAGTGGCCAGCTGCTTAAAGCCGCAGCTGCACAGAGGACACCTGCCAAAGTCATCCAGGGCAAGGGAGGTGGCAGATGAGACACCTTTCTCTCCTGTGCAGCTGTAAGCGAGGGGGATCACTGCACTGGAGCACTCAAAAACGTGTTTGCAAATTTGTAAATATTCACATTAGTCACGAATAGGGGCACATGAGTGATATTTTTCTTTAATGGTGTTGGCATGCCTTGAAGGCTTGTGAATAATGTTATGATGTGGCAGGTGATGTGTGCCAGGTGGACCCAATCCACAAGGGAAACTTGGCCACGCTATCACAACTGTCTGCAATTTTGCAATTGCGAGATATGTGCACTGAATTCAGAAGTAACAAATCCACCAAGACCTTTAAAGATTTTAAAAATAAAATGTTTTTTTTAACAAAATAAAAGATTTTAAGCACATACATAAGACTACAATTAATACTTTAACAGCTCCTAAAATTCCTAATTAACCTAACTCCCAGTTATACCCCCTTTTTAAGGCAACAGTCAAAAATAGATTTTGGATTTTAAAAAAACAGCAAGTTAACACAGTACCCACTTGACAGTGGAATTCCAAATGGCCTTCTCCAATTTTAGTTACTAGACACAACAGACTTATGCACAAATGGCTGGAGGCTTCTTTAAGGCTGTTTCACACACTCCTATTAGATCTTACCTGGCCCCCACCACATAGCCTTTTGTTCTCCTTTATATATGTTTCTCTCTCTTTAATATGTAAATTCCATTGTTCCATATGTCTTTGGAACTGTACCTTTCCCATAAAATAAAAACTTTCATGTTGCCAATATTGTCAGTAACCATTGGGAAAAACAAACACACTGGGCAGAATTCTTCTCTTGTCGGGCAGGAGTGCACCTGACCCGAATGAGTGTAAAATGATGTGTGATGATGATGGGTGAGCGTCCTGATGTCATCACGCGCTCGCGTAATATTTTGGTCGGCAGGCATGCACGGGAGTCGGCAGCATGCCCACCAATAGTTAAACAGCCTATTAAAGCCCTTAATCAATTAATTAAGTAGAAGTTTTTGCTGCCTGTCCAACCGGTCAGTTGGTGGGCAGGCAAAAAGGCCTAGCAGCCTTTGTACTTTTGGCGAGACCTCATCTGCAGGTGGGATGATATTTCGATCAGTGATTTAAAAAAAAATAACTTTTTACGATCCTATTTAACATGTCCCTGCTCATGTGACAGAGTCTCGTGAGGGGATATGTTTTCATGATTTTAAATATCTTCATTTTTATGGTTAAAAATCTTTTGCAGTCCTGTGCCTCAGGGAGCTTTTATTGCGCGCACCTGCGCACATGCACAAACTTTAGTGCTCGCGCTCCTCCTGGCCCCACCCCGACAGTGCTGCAGCGTGCATTTCACACTGGCTGGCCAATTAACGGCCAGCCAGCGTAAAACTGCAGTTGGAGCCCACCTGTGGGCATCGGCTGGCTTTGTAACCACTCCCGGGCCCATCCACTGCACCCGCCCAACAAGGGCAAAATTCTGCCCACTGCTTAGCCTTGCTTATCTGGCTAGTTGTAAATATACTAACACACCTTTGAAATCCAAACAACCCCTTCACTTATTTAAAAATGCAAATTCCCTTCACATCTTACACATCAAGACAGCATCCCTGTTTACTCATTAGCATTTCAAGTATATTTCTACACCTAGCTTCTTTTGATAATTTCAAGCTGGCAGTCTACCTGCCTCCAAATGTAAATAAATCACATAGACAGACCCATGTACACTCACACCCATACACCTACTTTACAACAAACCAGGAAAATATTATGAAAACTATTAAACATTCGTAACAATAAACACAAAACTCACATTCCTTCATACTTATGTTCTTATTGATAGTTGTGGCTGTGTGACTTGTGTCTAAAGGTTGAGGTAGGAAATCAAAGGTTGAGGGAGGGAAGGAGGAATCTGGGTTGATGGAGCAGGTTTGAATGTAAGTGCTTCAGGACTCTTTCATTGCAACTGGGAGATGGAGGGAAAATATTTCACTAAACCCGTTATTGCCCTTGAAAGCTTGAGTCGACTTCTGCACCGAGTGTCACTCAGTTGCAGGTGGCTGAATCACTGCTTGTATGCCCGTAGGGCAGCATAAGGTCACCTGCGCCTCCAATGAGGGCGTCTAGGGTCCTCCTGACTAACGGAGTCTAGCGCTGCTCTGTCCCCATCCTGAGGAGCCACAGCTTTCTGAGCCTCCCTCTGACCCCATGTTCCTCTCACCCTTCTCCTCTCCAAATCCACCCCTCCTCTTCACTGGAGGTTGTGTCTCTGAAGGGTACCACAACCGCCATCTGTCTCCAAGAGTTTTCACCTCTTGCCCCTTGGCTAAGGCCAGCAGAATATTCAATGAATGATCAAAAGAGCCCTCTGAATGAGAAGAGAGTCCTTCTAATAAGAAAATGACCAAAATGGGACTCTGCCCACTGAAATGAGCAGTCCCTTACAGTCAATGGATTTTGAGATGCAAAACTGAGGCTCTGCTCTCAGCTGCAGTTTAAAAACTGGCCCAGACAAATGTGCCCTGAAGAAAACGGATTCCCCCACCTGTCATAAATCTCACCCTGAAGGCGGATTTTTGACTTCTGGCAGTGAGCTCGGTAGTTAATTGACTCATTGTGTTTTAAATTGCCTTGTAAATAACGCGGGCAGATTCCTGACTTTTTGACCTGCCCATGTCTGGTTCTTTTGTAAGCTAGCGTGATGACATCGTGAATGGTGCCTGACAGCATCACGCCCCACAATACGCTCAATGAAACGGGAAATGCTCCCAATGGCGGAATGTACTATTCCACCCGGCTGAATGGCAGAACAAGTTGGAGGGTCTAAATGGCCAACTCCTGTTCCTATGGAGAATGCATAATTAGTTTAGTAATGAAGTGAATAAAAATTTGGGGAAAGAAATGAATGTAGGGAATAGGAATAAGTTCATGCTTTTCTTTTGCGACCTGATTCAGACACGATGGGCTTCCTTCTGTGCTGTAAAATTTTAAGGGGCAATTTTAATTTGACCCATTTGTCAAAAAGCTGGCAAGGTTAGATGTCCCACTGATTTTACATCTCATCCAATATTACTCTTCACTGGAATTACTTGAGACAAACATTGAGTGGTCTGTAAATGTGCCATTGCTCCCATCCTGTGGGACTCATTCCCAGCAAGTTAGGTTGAAATGATCCCCTTATAATTTCTTGAAAACCTGAGTTCATGGGTGTCCTTTTAATATGGAGCTGTGATGTTCCAACACTTGCACATTGAACAGGTTCATTTTAGCAACATCAACATCATCTGAGCAACGAATTCAGTATTTAACAAATAAAATTTGCCTGCTGAACTTTGGCATTTTGACACACTCCCTCAGTACTTTCTGAGCAGATTGTGAGGAAATCCAGAAGAAAGAGCAATCAGCTATGAAGCTGATGCTATGCAGGCGTTGACTGATGCGGTACAACAGGACAGTAATGACACTCCTGAATCATAGAGAAAATCCTTCGCAAATGCATTCAATTCTTCAGACATGGCACAACATAGGAGCAGGTGAGAGTTGCCTGCAGGGCAACTGTACCTGAGAGATTATACAGAAGAGGTTTTTTGCCTGAAAAGTAAAAGTAAGCCAAAGCAATCTAGTGTTACATGGCATGTCACACATTACATGTAAACACACAGCACACCCCGTGTTACTGATAATGGTGCAAACACTCTGATCTCTTTGGTCAGTCTTTACTGTCAAAATAACAATGAGGTTCACCACTATTTATGCTACAAATTGCACAGCAACTGCTGGCGAGGTCAGTTGGGTGGGTAATCATGAAAATCCAGAAGCTGCTATTGGAAATGCATTGCACTCTGCTCTTAGCTTACATCTTTCCACTGTCTGGCTCTCCATTCAGATGCATTGAGCAGTGTGAAGTGGCTGTAATTGCATGGAAGGAACTAGGCAAATTGCCATAGATGGTTACCTTTTGTCCATTTCAGCCTAAGTACATTTTTCAAATGCTCTGTTAAATCTTCACTGCTGCCAGTTAACCTCTCTGACACTGAAACTTAACTATCACAAATGTGGGGCCTCATTCCTTCAGCTTTTAATTGTTGTTGGATGTTCAAAAAATTTATACAACTATCCCTCGTTTTGCACTCCTAACGTGCTCCTAAAAAAACAGCTTGCTAAACAAAAATGCGCTAAATGAAAAATACTTTCCCTTAAGCAAACGTAATAAGGCTGGGTTTACCTTCCTGACCTCTAATTTTTACATTAAAAACCTATTGGCTGCCTTGAGTCTAACTGGCCCAAAAATCCTCTTACCAACTCTTCATAACTTATGAACTACAAATAATTTTCAGTATTAACCATTTCAACATGGGGTGGATGGTGGCGTAGTGGTAATGTCACTGAATTAGTAATCCACAGGCCGAGCTAATGCTCTGGTGATAATGGTTCAAATCCCACCATACTAGCTGGTGGAATTTAAATTCAATTAACTCAATTAATATGAAGCTAGTCTCAGTAATGGTGACCATGAAACTATTGTTGATCGTTGTAAAACTCTCTTGGTTCATTTATTCTCTTTCGGGAAGGAAATCTGCTGTCCATACCTGGTCTGACTCCATGTGACTCCAGACCCACAGCAATGTGGTTGACTCTTAACTGAATGGCCTAGCATGGCAATCAGGGATGGGCAAAAAATGCTGGCCTTGCCAGTGATGCCCATATCCCATAGCAGAATAAAGAAAAAAAACTAACTTCATGTCTCCAGCTTGCCATCTCTTCCACTCGCCATGCATCTTACCCACTGCTTCCCTCCCCGACTCTCCAGTTTGCTGCCTCCATCCCTGACACATCCGCTCGTCGCTTCCCTCTCCTGAACCATTGTTGTAGACAGTGGCAAAAAGAGGAGTGGGAGGGGTAGCAAATCATGAGGCTCAGCAAGTCAGAGGGGACAAGTGGGAGGTTTGGCAAGTCAGGTGGGCGTGAGCTGGGTGAGATGAGCCAGAGGGTCTGTGAGGTGGGGCGGGGAGAAGTTGACAATTTTGGAGGGGGCAAATGAGAGGGAACGAGCAGGAGGTCTGGTGAATTAGCAGTTGGTGAGTGGGATGGAAGGAGCGGAAATGTTGGGGAGTGACGTGGTGAGCGGGAGGATCAGTAAGTCAGGAGGTGGTGAGCGGGAGGGTTGGGGAGTCAGGAGGGGATAAGTCATGAGGTGGTGAACGGGAGGATCGGTGAGTCAGGAGGTGGTGAGGGGGAGGGTCAGGAAGAGGTGAGTCAAGAGGTGGTGAGCGGGAGGGTCGGGGAGAGAGGTGGTGAGCAGCATTTTGTTTTAAAGATGACTCAGTGGCTGTGCTAAAATGAAAATAGTAACAGTAACTATTGGGGAACGTTTCTAATTTGCCAAACATGATAAAATGAAAACATATTTTTAACATGCTATTAGAACAGGGGACACCTGTATTAAAAATAAATGTATCTTTCCTTGCTGTCTTTTTTTTTCCTCTTTCAATCCAATCTTTCTTTCCCTCGCTTTGGGCTGAATCATACAAAGTGCTGGATTCACCCTCCCCCGCACTGGTTAAAAAGTCAGGGCGGAGCCCACCGAGGGAACACCAACTGCCCTGCAGCGACTGCCCGCTGGATTTAACAAGCCCCCCTGCCTTCAAACCAGTCGCTGATGGAGCATAAATCCAACCCTTTATTTCACTTTCAGCGCATGACTTGGTGTTGAATTCACCATTCCCCCACTTTCCAGTTCAAACTCTTCACTGTTCATTTCACAATCCCTCAGAGTGACAAGTTACAGGGATTCACAATTGCATGCCTTTTCCAGATGTTTTATAGTGAACCATCTCTCAAATCCAACAACTCTCAGGGCAAAGTCTCGTGGAAATTAAAGAAGCAGAGGCAAATCTATCGAATGGCAGACATTGGCCACTTGCTGTTGTTGTAGGCTGGTCGAGTTCTAGTATTGGTGATAGAGTTGATCTACAGACATTTCTTGGGTGGAAACATTAAGTTTATTTACAATATACTCAGCAGCAACTACACATGTGCTTTCAACTCCAACTCTAAGTCTATACTGACCACTGAGGTAGCCCGCGCTACTCTCCTTTTGGTTACTGCAGATCATGTGATCTTGCCTAACAAGTAATATTTTTAAAGGTACATTGCACTTTAAATAAAACTATAATTACTACATTCCTCCCCCTTTAACTCGGCTATACAAATTATATTTACAAGTACATATTTTTCAAGACAACATAATATTTACACTGGGTAAGGAATTTAAAAGTTCAGCCTTTCAGGCAGTTTCCTGGTACGTCTGGAACGTCGCAGTTCCACAACTTCAGACTCTTTGTCAGGTGCCTCCTTTTCCAGAGTTGCCTGAACATCAGGTGCTTCGGTAGGCACTTGCAGTTCTGTATCCTCAGCTCTTACAGGAACATCAGGCATGTCACTCCTGGTTGAGTACCTTCACAGGAAACACATACCTGGTCATGGTCACTGGTGGAATCATACCTTGGTGATTTATCTCTCTCTTCCTTAAATGGTCCACATGTTTACAGATGATCCGGCCTTCCACCTCCACGTGGTAGGATGGAGGTCCAGTCACCGCACTTATTTCATCCGGTAACCACTTTGGTCCTTCCTCAAAGTTTTTCACGTATACCAGCATTCCCACTGTAAATTTCCTCTCACAACTATGCCAGGAGTATCTAGTTTTCTGGCTTCCCTGTCTCCTTTCCACCTTCCCCTCTAAATTTGGCATTATTAAGCTCGATCTTGTCCTGAGATGGCATGTCAACAATAATTCCACAGGTGTGAAAACTGTTGTGTGAGAGGGGGTCCTGTAATGAAAAAGAAAGCGTGCTAGCTTGGTTGCCAAGGAATCGCCAGTTCGCTTTCTAATGCCTGCCTTGAATGTTTGAACTGCCTGGCCAGTCCATTTGAGGAAGGGTGGTATGGTGTAGTTTTCACATGAGTGATATCGTTGAGACTGATAAAGCGTTGAAACTCAGCACTCATAAGTGCCGTGCTGTTATCAGAAACGACTACTTCTGGTAGTCCATGAATGGCAAAACTCTGATGCAGTTTCTCAATTGTAGCACCCGACATTGGTGACTTCACCTCATGTACGTCCAAACATTTTGAATGGGCATCAACAATGAGCAGAAACATTGTTCCTAGGAAAGGTCCAACGTAGTCAATGTATAACTGCACCCAGGGTCTACCAGGCTGCTCCCATGAATGTAACGGAGCTGTCACTAGCAACTTTTTGCAGTTGCTGACATAGCACACAGTGCTTTACTAAACTCTCTATTTCACCATCCATCGCTGACCACCATAGATAGCTGCGTACCATGGTCTTCATTCGGGAAATTCCTGGATGGGCACTGTGTAGTTCAGTTCCCTTTGGAGAAACTATCACTCATGCTCCCCACAATAAGATGCCCTCCTGACTGGTTATTTCAGGTCTTCTGTTGAAGTACAGTTTCATTTACTCAGATACGGGCTCCTGTGACTAACCATGTAGCGCTTGTTCTTGTACCTGAGATAGGACTGGGTCCCGACTTATCCAGTCTCTGATCTGTCGAGCACATACCAGTGAGGAATCTAAGAAATTTAACAATAAAACAAGTTTCTGTGGAACAGGGACATGCTCATCATTTTCTTGTAAAGGCCAATGACTGAGGGCATCAGCGTTTGCGATTTGATTGCCAGGCCTACATAGGAAAGTATATTCATATGCTGCCAGAATTAAAGCCCATCATTGTTTTCTTGCTGAGCCTTTGGGTGGTATAGCCTTGTCCTCACTAAACAATCCTAGCAATGGTCTACCGTCTAAAATAATTGTAAAATGGCAGCTCTATACATACTGGTGAAATTTCTTGACAGTAAAGATGATGGACAGGCCTTCAGTTTCTATCTGCGAGTATTCCTTTTCTGCGTGGCTAGCGTTCTTGATATGTAACTGATTGGCTGTTCCTTGCCACCATCCATCCAATGAGAGAGCACTCCTCCCACTCCATAGGGAGATGTGTCACATGTCAGCACCAATTCTTTCATCTGGTCACAATGCACTAATAGATTGGACGAGTGCAGTAATTGTTTCACCTTTATGAAAGCTTCTTTCAGAGGCGCCTTCCAAGACCGACTTTGGTTCTCTTTAAGTACAGAATGCAGGGGGCCAGCATTGTAGACAAATTGGGTAAGAACTGCCCATAATAGTTGATTATTCCCAGAATGATTTGAGCTCTGAGGCATTCTTTGGCGCAAGTGCCTCTCTCATGGCTCTCACTTTCTCCTCAACCTGATGGAGGTCCCTGGTATCAACCTGGTGACACAAATAGATTACCTCCCTCGCTTGGAATGTGCACTTATCTTTTTTTAAACGCATTCCAGCTTGCAAGAAAAGTTTTAAGGCTTCTTCTAAGTTTGTCAAATGCTCTTTTTCAGTGGATCCTGTCAACAATACATTGTCTAAATAGACTACAACTGGGGCAGTCCCTGCAGCAAGCCTTCCATTGTTCTCTGAAAGATGGTACAAGTGGAGGAGACACTGAAGGCAATTGTGCATATTGGTACAACCCTTTGTGGATATTAATTGTGACAAATTCCTGGGAGGCATTATCTAAATCTAGTTGTTGATAAGCATGACTCATGTCAAGCTTTGTGTACATTGTCCCTCCTACCAGCTTAGCATACAGGTCTTCGGTTTTTGTTACGGGGTGCCTATCTAGCTTAGCTACTTTATTAACCGTCAGTTTGCTGTCTCCACATATTCAGACGCTTTTGCTGGGTTTAAGGACAGGGACTATGGGTGCTGCCCATTCTGAGAACTGAACACGTTGTATAATGCCCAGTTTCTCTAGTCTGTTCAGTTCAGTGACTTTTCTTGCAGGGCATATGGCACCAGTCTCGACTTCATGAAGCAAGGGCTTGCTTCTGGATCCACATGAATCTTGGCCTGCTGGCCCTGTATCATCCTTAAAGACAGTGGCATACTTTCTAAGTAGCTCTGGTAGCCCGCTTGGTCTTAACTGGAAAATTTCAGACCATTCTAACTTAATCTCCTTTAACCAATTTCACCCCACGAGGCTTGGCCTTTCACTTGCTCCCACCATCAAGAGTAGCTTTGCCGATTGGCTTCCATAATGGGCAGTTACTCTGCTTATGCCTTTTACTTGAATGTCTTCACCAGTATATGTTTTTAGCTTGGCAGCTGTTTCTTCTAAACTTAATTGATGTTCACCATTATTCAAATATCCGAAGCTAAGTTCCCCAATTACTGTAGTGGAAGCTCCCTTGTCCACTTCCATTCTAACAGGTTTGGCATTTACTTTCACTGTGACAAATACTGGGTCTGTCTTTCCAACTTTCAGATTAAACAACGAGTAAATGACTGAATTTGTTGTTTCAGGCTCTTCTACATTGTAGATTTCATTGGGTTTCTTCTTTTGTTTATAAGCCTGCTTGAATCTTTCCTTGCACTGCCTCATCATATGTCCATTTCTGTGACAATAGTAGCACTTGATTTTTTTAAACTGCCAATCTCTAAAAGACTGATTGTTTCCCCCTCTATTAATATTATTCTTCAATTTCGCAGCTAAGTTATTTTTCTTCATTCTTTGGCTAGTGGATCTGTTTCCCACTTCTCGGCAGAGCCTAGCTTTCTCGTGTTTCGTTCCTGCCCGATGTGGAGGACTGTGCCATTTTGTGCACCCTGTATTGTTTTTGAATCTCTTACTGCACTTTCCATGCCCAGCACTATCTCTAGCGCCTTCTTGGAATCCAGATTCACTTCGGACAATAGCCTTTCCTGAACAGAGTCCTCTTTCACACCACACACTAAACAATCTCTTAATATATCGTTCAGAGTCATACCAAACTCACAATGTTCCATTGGCTGCTTCAAATTTGCCACATAGCATGCAATTGTCTCACCCGGGGCTCTATTTCATGAACTAAACCTGAACGTCTGCATCATTACTGAGGGCTTTGGTTGAAAATGACCTTTCACGAGGTCCAGCAATTCATTGAAATTTTTTGAATCTGGGGCACTGGGTACTGTCAAACTTCAAATCAAGCCATAGGTTTTGCTCCCAGAAGTACTCAAGAGGATCACTCCCCTCTTCTCTTCCACCTAATCTCGTTTGCTTGAAAAAAGAACGTGAGGCATTTTGTGTTGAGACCAATGGCCTGAGGCAGGATCAACTCTCCCAAATTGTGGCATTTTGAGAGTGGATAACTTCTTCAATTCTAAAAGGGCTTACTACTTACAATCACTGGGCAAGGTACAGTGCCAATTTCTTTCTAACTTGATTTCTTCTGTCCAATCCTGTTTTATCCTTGTCGCCAGTTTGTTGCAGGGTGGCCGTGTTGTACTATTAGTGACAGAGTTGATCAGCAGACACTTCTTGGGTGGAAACATTAATTTTAGTTACAATATACTCAGCAGCAACTACATGTATGCTTTCAACTCCAAATCTATCTCTACACTGGCTGCTGAGGTATCCCACACTACTTCCTATTAGTTACTACGGATTGTGTGATCTTGCCTAACAAGTATTGTTCTTAAAGGTACATTGCACACTAAATAAAATCATGATTACTATAGATGGTTACGGTCAATTTTGACTTAATGTTTAGTTGTTTAAACTGTTAACTTTCAGCGATAGAGGACAGATGGTAGCAGCCAGACTTCACGCCAAGCTAGAAATCTCATTCTGAACCACATTGAGAGAGTGGGAGGACAGATGACTTCAGAGGTCCTCCTTGTGATGTTGGCTAGATTCATTTTTGCAACATATAGTATCATCTACTTGTAAAACAATTAAACTGAATCCCACTGTACATATTTATGTTATTAATGCTTGAGCCCATTCAAGCAACACTTATTTTAATGAGCAGCTTTCTTCAAAAAAATTCAGTGTAATGTGAAGGGATGAAGCAGCACTTTCTTACTGAATCTATGGCATTCTTGGGGATGGGTTTTCTGATCAGCAAAGATGAATTACAGTGTGCTCAAATTAAATTCCTGCTTGTATTTCCTCTGGGCATGCTACCACCTTTTTTTTGTATTCATTCATGAGATATGAACATCATTGGAAAGGCCAGCAATTATTGCCCATCCCTAATTGCCCTTAAGAAGGTGGTGGTGAGTCCATTCTTGAACCATTCCAGTCTTTGTGGTGTAGGTACACCCATTGTGCTTTTAGGAGGGAGTTCCAGGTTTTCAGCACAGCGACTGTGAGGAATGGCAATATAGTTTTTTTTAATTCATTCATTCAGGGGATATGGGCATCACTGGCTGGGCCAGCATTTATTGCCCATCCCTAATTACCCTTGAGAAGGTGGTGGTGAGCTGCCTACTTGAATCGCTGCAGTCCATGTGGTGTAGGTACACCCACAGTGCTGTCAGGAAGGGAGTCCCAGGATTTTGATCCAGCAACAGTGCAGGAACAGCGATATATTTCCAAGTCAGGATGGAGATTGACTTTGAAGGGAACTTCTATGTGGTGGTGTTCCCATGTCTCTGCTGCCCTTGTTCTTCTAGGTGGTAGTGGTCATGGGTTTGGAAGGTGCTGTCTAAGGAGCCTTGCTGAGTTCCTGCAGTGCATCTTGTAGATGGTACACACTGCTGCCGTTGTGCGTCAGTGGTGAAGAAGTGAATGTTTATGGATGGGGTGCCAATCATGCGGGCTGCTTTGTTCTGGATGGTGTCAAGCTTCTTGAGTGTTGTGGGAGCTGCATTCATCCAGGCAAGTGGGGAATATTCCATCACACTCCTGACTTGTGCCTTGTAGATGGTGGACAGACTTTGGGGAGTCAGGAGATGAGTTATTTGTCACAGTATTCCTAGCCTCTGATCTCCTCTTGTAGCCACAGTATTTATATGGCTAGTCCAGTTCAGTTTCTGGCCAATGATAATCCCCAGAATGTTGATAGTCAGGGGTTCAGTGATGGTAATGCCATTGAACATCAGGGGGCAAAGTTTAGATTCTCCCTTGCTGGAGATGGCCATTGCCTGGGGCTTGTGAGGCATGAATGTTACTTGCCACTTGTCAGCCCAAGCCTGGACATTCTCCAGGCCTAGTTGCATTGGAACAAGGCCACTTCAGTATCTGAGGAGTCATGAATGGTGCTGAATATTGAGTGAACATCTCCACTTCTGACCTTATGATGGAAGGAAGGTCATTGATGAAGCAGCTGAAGTTGGTTGGGCTGTGGACACTACCCTGAAGAACTCCTGCAGTGATGTCCTGGAGCTGAGATGACTGACCACCAACAACCATAACCATCTTCCTTTGTGCTAGGTATAAGTCCAACCAGTAGAGAGTTTTCCCCCGATTCCCTTTGAGTCCAGTTTTGCTGGGACTCCTTGATGTCACAATCGGTCAACTGTGGCCTTGGGGGTGTCAAAGGCAGTCACTCTCATCTCACCTCGGGAGTTCAGCTCTTTTGTCCATGTTTGAACCAAGGCTGTAATGAGGTCAGGAGCTGAGTGATCCTGGCAGAACCCAAATTTTTCGATGACCCCTTCCATCATTTCCACTAATGATCGAGAGTTGACTGGTGGGGTGGTAATTGGCCAGGTTGGATTTGTCCTGATTTTTGTGTATAGGACATATCTGGGCAATTTTCCATCTAGCCGGGTAGGTGGCAGTGTCGCTCCTCATTAGGATGGTGTTGTCACCTGTAGGGGAACTTGCAGGTGTTCCCATTATCTGCTGCCTTCTAGCTGGTAGAGGTTGCAGGTTTGGAAGGTGCCTTGGTGAGTTGCTGCCGTGCATCTTGTAAAGGTACATGCTGCTGCCATGTGCACTGGTGGTGGAGGGAGTGAATGTTGAAGATGGTGAATGCGGTACCAATCAAGTGAAGCTGCTTTGGTTTGAATGGTGTTCAGCTTCTTGAGTGATGTTGGAGCTGCACTCATTCAGGCAAGTGGAGAGTATTCCATCACATTCCTGACTTGTGTCTTTTAGGCAGTGGACAGATGTGATGGTAGTGCATAGAATTGTGTAAAGCCTAGCATCTGTAATGGTTGGGCCCTCAGAAGGACGCCCTGACCCTGAAGTAAAACTGCCCCCATTAATTGCACCTGGAGGCATCCTGGTTCCCTGTACAAAGTCTATGCAAGCCAAGATCAATCTAAAGCCTTTTTCTTAATAACAAAAAGTTATAACGCACAAACACCTTAAAGCAATGATAGTACAGAAGTTGAATATTGCTGAAAAATGAGACATGCTGGCCAAGCTTTTTGTCTTGCACTCACTGGGACAAATGCAAGAATGCCTAAATTCAAACTATCACCACAATTTATACTGCAGGAAAAAAGGGTGCTGATTGGTTGACAAGCTGGATGATTGGCCGATGTGTTGTCATAGAGAAAACAACAGATATCTTCATAACATCTCTCTCTTTTCAACAATATAAAGTTTCTCCTGAACTGGTATAGATTATTTCTGGTCCCTAATTTATCCAGCACAGGCAGCTACATGAAAAATTATACTTTGTACTTGACAAGTTAGATGACAAGAAAATCCAATAGGTAGTAATATTTTAAGCAAAACAAACTGATCTCTACACAATCCTGGCTATGTGAAATTATATGAAATGCACCTCAGCATATGATTTTTTTAAAGAAAAAAAAATCTTCCATCAGATAATAAGCAGATTTGAATGCAATCTGTTTACTGACAGGCTGTTTTGACCCTCGGTAATGAGATATTAAAACTGGTCACATCTGGGTTCCTCTGGCCTACAAATGGAATTCACTGCTTATTACAATTCTGGATTTCTGCAACAGGCAAGCTACTATTGCCTATGGGTGTTTGTGCATTATAGATCTTTACTATCGACAAAAAAAACTTCAGATTGATCTGGGCCCGTGCAGACTCTACCCCTTTGTACTGTGAACTAGGATGCCTCCAGCTGCAATCAATGGGGGCAGTTTTTCACCTAACCCACCCATTGGCCAACTGGCGAGATTGGGTATGATGGCAGGTTTACACCCTGACCAATATTTCTCTCCACTGTCTTCCATGTAAAGTAAAATTAGATGGGATGTAGTCAGTGTGAATGGAGAAACCCAAGGATTCCCGATATTGGGACATCTGATGTAATTCGAATAGGAATGGCACTGAGGGAGGAGCCCAAGAAGGTGAGTGAAGGGAGGTAGGGCTGCGAATGCTACAGCATTAGGGATGGAAATCACAGGCTGGAGGAGATTGAACATGGCTCCTGGAGGGGATTTCCCTGTCCTCCACTCTGCAGAATTAGGAGGATAGCTACTGCCTGAAAAGCAGGTGCTGCAAGCCCAAGTTGACAAGGTCCTTTGTTTATGTGAGAAGATATTGTATAAATCTTCCACCGAAACAGAAGGGTTAATTTTTATGCGTTAGCACGTGAGATGAATGGTGGGCGTACAAATCAGAAAGGGCAGCCAGTGACACCAGTGAGAGTCACATATTCTTTAGACAGTTCAGCTCTAATTGACCCTCATGCACAAGCTACCCACATATTTACAGCATTGATTGGCAACTCATTGATGTGGAAGGCAGGCTATCTGGTGAATCCGATGATTATTTAAAGTGAGCTTACACCTCAAAGTGGATGCAGCTTTTAACTTGTCACTTATTCTGTCCAATTTGAGAGAGAATGAGAAGGATATCCCTCACATTGAGGTCTATATGTAATGACTCATACTGTTCCTAAACTAATAAGTATTTTCAAAGTCATACAGTGACAGAATTTAAAATGGGATACAGAAGAGGAGGATGCTGCCAATGTCACAGTGAAGGAGGAGGTGGATGAGAACTTGGATAGGATAAAAATAGAGACAGAGGTGCTAAGAAGTTTGACAGAACTCAAAATTGGAAAGTCAAATCTTCTGGATGGGATGTAGCCTAAGGGTGAAAATTGTGGAGGCTCTGGTCGTAATCTTCCTTCGAAATGGGAATGGTACACAGAAGGATTGTCAGCATCATTCCATTTCTCCTTCTGTCTGCCTGAACTCTCTGACCCACAGCACCATAGCCTCCGCCAGGAGTAAGGCAAGGAACCAGGTCCCAAATCCACCTCAGCTGGTCACAGAAATCAAACCCCATGCTGTTGGCACTAACCTGATTCACACTGACCATCCAGCCAACTAGCCACCCAAGAGACCACATTTCTGTGGCAATATGCATATTGTAGCCTGGAGCTATGGATAGTTGTGGGAGAGGCTCCAATGCCCTTTCCATCACATGGCTGACCAGGGATCTCTCCCGTTCTTACTGCCTGCTATTGGAGTGTGTTGGAAGGATTTTTAGGTTCATACTCAAACTGTTTGACCACATTATGAAGGCACTTTCCTTGGCCAACAAGTCCAGGAGCTTCTGGCGGCAGGGATATTGCCCACTGAACCACAAGACCTACTGTGAGCATTATGCCCCTGTTCAAATAAGAAGGGAGGGATAAACCTGGTAACTACAGGCCAGTCAACCTCACATTGATGATTGGGAAACTTTGAGGCAAAAATCTAGGACAAAATTAATTGACGGTATTAAAAAAAGCGGTAATAAATGAAAGTCAGCACAGATTTATTAAAGGCAAATCATTAATTGATTAAATTGATTGAATTCTTTAAAAAAAAGTAACAAGTTGATGAAGTTAGTTGATGTTGTTATCTGGACTTTCAAATAGCATTTAATTTTTTTTATTACAACAGTTTATAAGTCAAACTTTGGAAAATATTGGGCTGTAACCTCCGCACTCCCCTACATTGGATTTAGGGGGTATCCCAAATATGCACTGTGGAATCCCTCTCAGAAGTTCCCAGGTAAGGGTTGGCACAGCAATTGCCCAGAATTGCACACTTCCTCTGAACAATTGCGCTGCGCTGGGAAGCATCCAAAGGTGTGGTTTAAATTGCAAACTGTTAATAGTTCCACCAGGGTCATACCAATAGTTACTTAGAAACAGCTAAAAGAATTAATACCTCTTCTAACTTCCGGGAACTATTGTAAAGACCCAGACCGACCCCACGGGACTACCACCACATCCACGACCCCCCGCCACAGGACTCCCCCCACCCTCACCACCTAGTGGGCCCCACCCCTCCGACACCCTCAACCTCTGAATTCCCAACCACCTCCCCCCCCCCCACCCCCCACCCGACCTCCAACCGCCCCCCAGCCCGGACCTAGGACCGCCCCCACCCTCCTGCCCCCGGAACTCAGACCTCATATCCCCTCAACCACCACACCCACCAACACCCACCAACCCCCCCTCCCATACCACCCTGGGCCTCAGACACGCCCACCACTCCCCAACGGACCACCCCCACCCCCACCCCTCCCCTGAACCTTGGAACCCCAACCCCCATCGGACCTCTGACTCCCTCCCATCCTGCAGGACATTGGACCGCCCCACCCCCCCCCACAACTTCTCAAGGACCTCCGTCCCCACCTCCCACCCGCCCTGGACACCCCACCCCCAAAATCCTATAGACTTACCTTGGGCACTTACCTTCCCCGGCCTGTCAATTTCCCTGGCCTGTCAATTTCCCTGGGCCTTTAAAGTTACCTGTTTTACGGCTGTAAAAAAGGGGCCTCCTTGAATCTGCCGGAGCTGCACTTCACTAGGGCCTGAAAGGAGTCTTTTGATGCAGGCCCTAAGCAGCTCTGGCGAACGGAAGGGTCGGCATAATTTTCAAGACCATGTGAGTAGGTATTTATTTCTTCTAATTCCTGCTGGCCAGCACTTTCCGACACCAGTTGGAAGTTACAACCCAGTATTTCAAAATCTTTGGGATCATAGCGCATCCAGTAAGTTGCTGAGTACCCATTGCCAAACACTGAGCTGCTCACCTAAGTTGACATGTTCCGATCAAGACAGTCGCATCTGAGTTGGGCAAGTCACTTAGCCAGAATGCCTGACACCCGTTTACCAAAGTGAATCTTCTACGCATATTTTGAGTCTGGGGTACGCTGTCATGGCGGTCAAAGGTAGCGTTGCAAGGACTCATCGAAAGCTTCATTTAGGAGTTCTGACACCGACTTGGAGTCCTGCGAGAAGCTGGTCCAGGATCTCTGCGCCTGGCACAACCCAATAAAAACTAACACGGCCTCCTTCGAAAGCAAACGTCTATCAGAAGCCGAGCGAAAATACAAGTGGAGGAAGTACCAAGACAGCAATTCGTTCAAAACTCAGTCATCTGCAGTTTTCTGTCCTTTTTGCAGCAGAACCTTCCAGGCACTGAACAGCGTTAATGGCCACCTACGTACCCAGCAGAACCCTGCCAAACACGCCAGATGATGAACACGTTCATCTTCACCTCGAAGGACGAACGAGAATAATGAACCACATAATAGACTTGCTATCAAAATTGATGCCTATGGGATTAAATTGGCAGTGGCAGCATGAATACAAAATTGGCTAAATGACAGAAAAGAGAGTTATGGTTATTTTTCGGACTGGAGTGAGGTAGACAATGGTGTCCTGCAGGCTTCAGCACTAGAACCACTGCTGTTTCTGACGTACACTAATGAATAAGACTTGGCAGGGACAGGGCACAATTTCAAGAGTTTCAGGTGACACAAAACTTGGAAATATAGTCAACAGCCAGGAGGATAGTAACAGACTTCAGGAGAGCATACACAGACTGGTGAAATGGGTAAATATGTAGCAGATAAAATTTATTGTAGATGGAAATGATACCAGAGCTGAGAGGTTATATCCATCATGACAGATTGAAAAGACAGCTGTCACTTTCTTGAGAAAACAGAGCATTAATGGGTGGCCTCATAGGGGTTTTTATGAAAATGAAAGGGTTTGATAGGGTACATGTGGAGAAGATATTTTTATTTGCAGGCGAGACCAGAACGAGGGACCATAAATATAAACTAATAAATCCAATTCAGGTCACAGGAGGAACTTAACCTAGAGAATGGTGAGAATGTGGAACACTGAACCATGGGGTGTGGGCATTGCTAGCTAGGCCAGCATTTATTGCCCATCCCTAACTCCTCTTGTTCAGAGGGCATTTAAGAGTCAACCATATTGCTGTGGGTCTGGAGTCACATGTAGGCAAGATCAGGTTTAGGATGGCAGATTTCCTTCCCTAAAGGACACTAGTGAACCAGATGGGTTTTTACAACAATTGACAATGGTTCCATAGTCATCATTAGACTTTTAATTACAGATTTTTTTAAAAATTGAATTTAAATTCCATCATCTGCTGATTTGAACCAGGGTCCCCAGAGCATTACCCTGGATCAATAGTCCAGCAACAATACCACTATGCCATCGCCTCCCACTAAGATAGATCAACACATGAGGGAAAACAAAATAGAAGTGCATGTAGATTATTTGATGCGGGATGGGGGGAGACTCATAAACACCAGCAAAGACCAACTGGGTCAAATGACCTAATCCTATGCCGCAAAATTTTATATATTTCTATGTAAAAAGCTCAGTGAAAGTTCTGGTCTCTTCAAATAACAGTAGTAATTCAAGCTGCCCTGTTATTCTATGTGCTAGTGTAACAGCGACCAAGAATTAAGATCGTATTCTGTAATAGAGACCGTAAAACTAATAAACCTGGGCAAGCTGCACGTTCGCTATTCTTTCCTATTCAAGATTTTTGCTTCTCCAATACTGGAGATATCTTTGCTTGTCTAAAGAATTGGAGATGTTACCTGCATACAGATTTCTATTTTCAAAAGGACCCTTCCTTTATTCATGTCAGAATACATATTTCAACTTGGCACTGGAATGAAGAAGTATTTCAACTGAACTAGTACAAGGGTAGTTCAGATTCTGTTCCTGATAAATATTTCTTCCTGCAGGTCTTTTTTCAGTATCTCTTTTGCTTTCCAGTATAATTGAGAACAAATTTTCAACCTTGAATGCTTCAGGTTACCACAGACCAAACAAGTGCATCATGCAATCTGTCCTATCCCAGGGCAGAATTGTCCCAGATTTGCACTAAGTGCGGTAGCGGGCAGATAAAACAATGTTTTACCCGTTGGCCGCGATGGCGGGTTTTCATGCCGTATCATCCCAAACACACTGCATTAGTTGTGTATTCCTGCGAAACACACCATTGCAAAGTGTGTGGGCTCTTATTCGTCCATCACGCCATCACCTCACCACTTTATCACGCTAGGCGCCATATTTAAAGTCCAGCCACACGCACACATCTCAGTGCTTCCAGCCCACAACCACTGCAGGGAAGATGTCCACAAAAGCCAAAAATACTGCAGCCCCCAGCTTTAGTGATGCATCACTGGAATGCCTTTTGGATGACGTAGAGGTCTACCACGATGTTCTCTACCCCCACTCTGGCCGCAAGATAGGCTGCGGCGTGATCAACCAGGCTTGGGAGGCTGTGGCAGCGGTGATCAGCGCCAATGCTGCACAGAAGAGGTCGGCCATCCAATGCAAATAGAGGATGAGTGATCTCAGCCATGCAGCCAGGGATGGCAACCATCTCATCACTCTAAACTCACACACTCAAGCCCATCACACATTCACTGGCATCTCACTCACTGCCAGCTCAAGGGACATCACCACCCATTCTCACACACATACCCTCACATGTTCGTCAGGCCTCATCTCCTCTGTAGACTGCCTCCTGAGCCCTCACCATCTTGAGGCCACTTGCACAGATCAGCATGTGTTCCCAAACACTCCCTGGTACTGCATGGTACTGCAGCCTCTTCTCTTTCCTGAAGGCCCTTCTCCTCCTTCATCAAGCAAGCCCTAGCCTTGCATCCATTGAAAAGCCACCTACATTTGGCTGATCTGGTAGGTAGGGACCTGCCGTGAGTCCCCCTAAAAATGATATGGTGCTGCCTGTGAAGCCTGACGTTGATGACTGCGAGTGCTGACCGTAGCAAGGTAGGCAAACAAACCTTGAAGTCCAGAGCGAATTGCAGACTGCTGGATGCAAGTCGCTTATGTGCAGTTGTAAAATACGTCGGCGTGTTTTCCCTCCAATATGGGTGGACGATCCAGCAAGGGGAGGGGGGCTCGATTCTGGCAGACTGGCCTAATAATGATGTGCTGATGTATTACAATGAGGTTCCCAACGTCCGATGGCAGGAAACGCGGTCTGCCATCAGCGGGCTGAGCGGACGATCGCAAACTGTTGTTGTTGTGAAACCGATTGTGCCATATTGTCGGCTCACACCAATGAACACACCCAACACTGGCGGGCATGGAATATCCCGGCCCCAGTCAACCATCCTATTTCCATTCAGTTTCACTGATCTGTTAAAATACCACACATGGACAAGTACTCAGAACCGTATGAACCAAAGCAATTATTACTTCTAATATTCAATGTGTTCTTTATTTTTGTTCTTTTTGGTTCTGGAATCATTAGAATTAATTAGCACCAATCCCAAATCTGCCTTAAGAATTTGGAAGTAAATATTCTGTAATTAAAAACAGCAGCGCTGGAAAAACTCAGCAGGTCTGGCAGCATCTGTGGAGAGAGAAACAGATTGAACCTTGAGTCATATATGATTCTTCTTCAGAACTGAATGAAGGTAGAAATGTGATGGGTTTTATGCTGTTGAATGGGGGTAGGGGCAAGGAAGGACAAAAATGAAGTTCTGGCATAGGGTAGAGGGCAAGAGAGATTAAATGACAAAGATGTCATGGAATGAAAGGCGGAGGGAGTGTTAATGTTTGTAGTAAAGAAACAAATTTGTCCAGAGTGGGGGTGAATGTTGGAATAATGAACAGCTCTGTCTGAAAGCAAAAACATGAAAAATGAGATTCTGACCAGCATTGACATTCATTGGCATTACCATTGCTGAATCCTCCATTATCAACATCCTGGGGGTTATCATTGACCAGAAACTGAACTGGACTAGCCATATAAATATTGTGGCTATAAGAGCAGATCAGAGGCTAGGAATCCTGCAGTGAGTAGCTCATCTCCTGACTCCCCAAAGCCTGTCCACCATCCATAAAGCACAAGTCAGAAGTGTGATGGAATACTCCCCACTTGCCTGGATGAGTGCAGCTCCAACAACACACAAGGAGCTTGACATCATCCAGGACAAAGCAGCCCGCTTGACTGGCACCCCATCCACAAACATTCACTCCCTCCACCATAGACACACAGTAGCAGCAGTGTGTACCATCTACAAGATGCACTGCAGGAATTCACCAAGCCTCCTTAGACAGTACCTTCTAAACCCATGATTGCTACCATCTAGAAAGACAGATTGAAACATCATCACATGGAAGTTCCCCTCCAAACCACTCACCATCCTGACTTGGAAATATATTGCCGTTCCTTCACTGTCGCTGGGTCAAAATCCTGGAGCTTCCTTGCTAACAGCACTGTGGATGTACCTACACCAGATGGACTGCAACGGTTCAAGAAGGCAGCTCACCACCACCTTCTCAAGGGTAATTAGGGATGGGCAATAAATGCTGGCCTAGCCAGCAATGCTCATATCCCATGAATGAATAAAAAAAATGGCAAAAAAACTGGATCAAAATGGCAACAGAGCTCATGGTTTGGTGCTTTGGGACTCTGTGTTGAGCCCAGATGGTTGTAAAGTGCCTAATCAGAAGATGAGATGCTTTTCCTTGAGTTTGCATTGAGCTTCACTGGCACACCACAGCAGGCCGAGGACAGAAATGTGCGCATGAGAGCAAGGTGGTGAAAGAAAATGGCAAGGAACCAGGAGCTCAGAGTGATGCTTGCAGACTGAGCGGAATTGTTCCACAAAGCGGTAATTGTCATAATGATAGCTGGTTGTGTGTCTGTGTGTGTGTGGACTTGAGCATTGGATACTATATGGTCCTCAGATAAGATACTGAGAGATACACTTTGTGCAACATATGGGTTCTCCTGACCTGGTCAGGCAGCACATTTTTGGGAGTTAGCCAGCTTGACAGATTAAAGTATGTTGTTCTTGCAGTTGAATCTGTGCTTTTGAGTGTTGTTCTTTGAGCCTGAGATGTGACAGTAATTATTCTGTCTTATTTGCATTACCTTATCAATCAAATCAATCCAGTTCACAAATAACAGTTGAAAGGGATTGCAGTGGAGCCTAGGGTGACAAGGCATAAAGCTCTGTATGGAATAGCTGAGGCAAGTAGCATTAACATTTTGAAGGAGAGGCTAGATAACCACATGAGGGAGAAAGGAATAGAAAGACATGACGATGGAAGGGCTGCTGGGCTTAATGGCCAGCTTCTGTGGTGTAAACTAACCCAATCTGACATAGTATGATTAGACTCACACTTGGTTAAGGCACATCCAATTTAAAACATACTTGCTGATTTCTGCAGGCACATTATAAATTCTGTTTAAACTTAGAGTTCTAAGTTGCTAGTAGAACACATTGTTGAATGTAATACCAGCAGGTTACAAAGCATTCAGTACCACATGCTTCCAATCAGAAGGGACAGATATAGCCTTTGAAGGCAAGCAGCTACCTTAATGTAAATAATGGTACAGAAGATGACCTACATACATTGAGAATGAATCTCTGCAGTGTACAAAAGCAAATCCAGTCACACAGCAATGAAATAAATTAATGTGTAAGAGACTATTCAGTTCACCACCATGGCCTTGTCTGCTTGAATCCCTACACATCGTTACTACAGAGACTACACATCAAAAGTACTTTCATCGCCTGTGACCCACCACAGAACATCCTGAGGTCATGAAAGGTTTTTATTTGTTGCACACTTTTAGCTACTTCCTTTACAAATGCATAACCAATTCTCTTTTAGATGTTGTTTATTTTGCTGCTTCGTGGTTACTTGTGGTAAACTCTATTAACAATAGTAATATCTTAACAGCTAGTAAATTCTAACTTTATTCCTCATGTCCCCAGTGACAATCCATAGTCTGTGCTCTTACTACAGGTTCACCAAACAAGGATTACAAACTTTCATGTTTCAATGCTGTTGAAAAATCTCATGATTTTGGAAACATACACAGTATCCCTAACAGCACTGTGGATGTACCTACACCACGTGGATTGCAGCGGTTCAATAAGGCAGCTCACCACCACCTTCTCAAGGGAAATGAGGGATGGGCCATTAATACTGGCTGAGCCAGTGACACCCACACCCCATGAAAGAATACATTTTTAAAAATCCCCTTTATCTTGTCAATTCAAGTGAGAAAGTCCTAATTCACCATGTTGTTCTTCATGACTAGAACGTTGCCTGCACTGTCTCCTACCAATGGAGAATGTTGACTCCTCTGAGCTCCACAGGACTTTTATCTTTTAAACAAAATATTTTTTTTCAACCATACATTAAGTTGGCAACTACAGAAGCTGCTAGTATATTCAGAGTGGAGTGGCTCCATTGTCTTTGCCCGCTCATTGCCCATTATTTTCTTAATGTGTTTTCGCATCAGGTGCTAGGTTCCTATGAGTGCAAATTCGGAGTCCAATGCCTATTCCAGGCATCCAGCCAGAATGCATATTCCAAAAGGCCCAAAAATTTAGCAGTGTGTCTGCTTCAGTTGTCTCAGCATCACAGACTAATACCCGTATTCTGGCAATGTTCATACGGGCAGAACTAGCTAAACAAGTCATGACCTGCTGAGATGGTAGTCTTGGTAATGAAAACCTTTAAATAGAAATAATCTAAAGCTGGGTCTTGGAGATTTCAAGTGATGGGAGTGTGACTATTTCCTTTGGCAGCTTCTTCCATTGTGGGATTGTCCTTGGGAAGAAAGATTGTTGATACACTGTCTTGGAAACAAAAGCTCTTTGTAGTTTGTGTGAATGGCTACCTTGTGTTCTGTCAATGCCGGAGGGCACCAGGTACTTGATTCTGCCAATTCCCACCAGTCCATTCCATATTTTATAGAACATGGTCAGTCTATTATTCTCCCTCCTTTGCTGTAGTGATTCCAATTCCAAATCTTTGATCCAGGATGTGATATTGATCTATTCCCCATACTGATTGGGCAGAATCGTGTAGCACTTCTTTGGATTGCTTCAATTTTATTGATATCTCTCACCATATAAGGATCCCACTCACAACTTGGATACTCCAGGGTTGGATGAACAAGTGTTTGGTAAGCTATAACTCTGATACTCATGCTGCAAAACCAAAGGTTCCCCCTCAGAAATCGAAGGGCCCTGCTTGCTTTGAATGTTATCTGCTGTTATCCCTAATGAAGACTGAAGATGAACCCCCAGGTATGGTCGTGTATCTACCTGCTGGAGAATTTAATTACAGAACTTAAAGCTATCTATTAGTGGATCCTTTTTGTTGGTGATGCACATGACATAGCATTTTTGGCATTGAATGCCATCTCCCAATGGTCCATCCATTTTTGCAATGCCGGAAGATCATCACGCAGTGAATTGATATGATCTTGAGTATCCCCTGATGTGCAAAACACATTGCCATCTGCAAATAGTCTCACCCTGTTTTTTAACAGGGGAAAATGCCAGCAAAGCTTGGGCACCAGGCTGCTAAATTGTTTCTACCCAAGAAATGTATATTAATTCCTAGCCCATAAATCTGTTCCAGAACCTCTTATAAGTGTTTGGGGGTGGGGGGGTGGGAAATACCTCAGAGCAATATGGGGAACTTTCTAGCTTTAGTGTTTCTGATGCATTTTCTTTCACTGTTCCACCTTTCCCAAAAATGTATTACCTTATGGGCAGCTTTTTTACCTTGTTGGGCTGGCGGGACTAGGAGCAGCTGCGCAACGAACCACCGCCTGCGATCGGGCCCCGACCATGATTTCACGCTGGCTGGCCAATTAATGGCCGGCCAGCATGATACGCGTGCTGATAAGCTTAGTGCTGCCGGGGCTTGGGGGGAGGGGTGGTAGGAGGGTGAGCGCGGAAGTTAGCTCAGGCACCCGAGTGCGCTCAGTGGAAGCTCCCTGAAGGCATAGTGCTGGCTCAGGGAGCTGAAGATTTTTCATATTGAAAATAAAGTTTTCAAAAAAAGGGAAAACGTGCCCCCTCATGTGACCCTGACATGTGAGCAGGGACATATTGAAAATGAGTTTTAAAAATTTTTATTTTATTTTTAATTAACATCAGAAACCTCATCCCGCATCAGCCAAAATATCGCGCGAGCGCTGGACACTCGCCCGACATCATCGCGTACTATTTTTCTCCCATTCTGGCCGGGCGCATGCCTGCCTGACAAGGGAAAAATTCTGCCCTATGTTTCTCTGCTGCACTTATATTTGGCCGCTCCACTAAGTGGAGTTGCCAATTCTGGATGTATTCCTGGAGGTGACATCACATGACCCCCCTGCCTCCAACTGCTCCGCCCCCACGCTACCCACAATTGGTCGCCCGTGTTCACAATGCAACACCTTCCTACACCAATTGGAAAACAAAGGGACCCTTCAGGCAGGATTTTGTGTCTTGGGTATGAGGCCCACCTTCATCTGGAGCCAGCCGTTACATGTAAGGGAGAGAGAGGGGGCGCTTCCATCTTGACGCATCCTCTCAACAGCTTTAACTAATCCGAACTTTAAAAAATGGCCACAACTGCTGGGCACCATTGTGAAGGGAGAGTCTCTCCAAAGGGCAGCCTATAGGTGTAGTTCTAGCTAAGCAGGTGGGCAGGAGGTGCATGGTGGGTGGTGGTATGGTGATTCTGAGGGACCGCCGATGGTGTGGTGGGGCTCAAGTGCATCCTGGAGCATTGCCCTTCACTGCAAAATCCCAGTCAGCCTCTGATAATTGGCCTATAAATAAGCTACCTACCACTTACGGGGGTGGGGGGTTGACCATTTCGCCTCCGAACCGGCCTCCAGCAAAATGGTTTGGGGGCATGACGGGGCTGCCAAACCAGCATGCCGGCCAATGGCACAAAAATCACATTCCTGCCCACTTCTGTACTGGCGCCCCATTTCAGTCTGAAAATCGTTTGTCACCTGATTGACTAACGCTTGACTCAAACAGGCTTTCTCGCTCACATCCCTGTCTCCAGTATTTTTAATGATTAATAAGCAAGAGTGTTTATACAGCATGAAAATGGAGAATTTTCTTAATGCCCTGAACATTTTTCTCCCTGGTTGCTTTCTGCCTGCAGTATCCTAGGATTCAATGTTTAATTCCTAAAGACTCCCCACAATTAACCCATCTTTTTTCCAGTACTCTTCATTATAGGTTGCTACTTTTGCTTTGGTTCCCAATGTGCTTGCCAAATTGATTTGAATGGCAAATTGGTTAAACACGTAGCCCAGTGCAGAGCACATTTTTGGTTGAGTTTTTGCTTTTAACCAAGTTTCACTCTATTAAATGAAGGGCACGATTTTGTGGCGGTGACAGCGGCCTTGGCTGCCAGTTGGAGAGCCACCGATATCCCCGCATTGCCTCTTTTCGAGAAGTCACGCCACATCTTGTGCCACTCAGGCACATGACAGGCCAGCAGCATGCCTTCCCCCATGATCATGGACCCGGGGGGGTTGGAGGGGTGTAAGTCCCACCCGCTGAGAACTGCAGCCAGTCAGAGACTGGCACCTCTTCTGTGCTCAGTAGCACCACTGGGGACGCAATGTCTGCTGTCACTACAACACCCAGCTGAGGCCCTGGATCAAGGAGGGACCCAGGCACAGGTGAGTGATAGTGGGAAGGGGGTCGTGGATAGAGTTCATGGGGGAGGGAGTGAGTGGGTGAGGGCATTGGCAACAAGGCAAAGGGTTTGGCTTTTAGTGGCCGTTTCCAACTCCCCCCACTCCACTTCCTGATGCCAGGTCTCTCGATCAAACACGGAGTGCCATTGAATGAGGGACCTCTCCTGGGCACCTGCATGCAAAGATGTCCACAGTTGGGCTAATAGCTGCAGCAATGGGATGAGGCCATTAATTGGGCATTAATTGCCCACTTAAGGACCTCAATTGGCAGCAGGGTGGAAAGGCCACCTATAGGCACAGGCACAAGATTCCGCCTGAAGTGTCAGAAAGAATAATTCTTGATGAACAAAAGTAGATCTCCACACTCTCCGAAATGCAGCTTCAAAATGAACACTTTTTTTTGCAAAAATATACTTTATTCATAAATCTTCAAAAACGTTTCAAACCATTTCAAAATCACCATTACAAAAATACAATCAGGTTCAACTTTTACAACATGAATCACAAGGTGTATCAGTACAAACAATGAATATTACAATCATTGGCAGACATTCATTTTGTGCTGTACAGCCTGAGGGGCTCTAAACAGTTCCCAGTCCCTCGGTGCACTGTGGCAGAAAGACCCTTCCCCATTGTGCCTTTGCAGTGGCTGCCCCAAGCTTAACTGTGTCCCTCAGCACGTAGTCCTGGACCTTGGAATGTGCCAGTCTGCAACACTCGGTTGGGGACAACTCTTTTCGCTGGAAAACAAACAAGTTTCGGGCAGACCAAAGAGCGTCTTTCACCGAGTTGATGATCCTCCAGCTGCAGTTGATGTTTGTCTCGGTGTGTGTCCCTGGGAACAGTCCGTAGAGCACAGAGTCCTGTGTCACAGAACTGCTCGGGATGAATCTCGACAGAAACCACTGCATCTCTCTCCAGACCTTCTTCACAAAGACACAATCTACAAGGAGGTGAACAACGGTCTCTTCCCCACCACAGCCTCCTCGAGGGCAACGTGCAGAGGGGGTGAGACTCCTGGCATGTAGGAAGGATCTTACAGGGAGGGCCTTTCTCACCACCAGCCAACTTGTTGGAAAGTTCTGGTGATGAGGCATTCTGCCAAATGACTTCGTCAGTCTGCTCAGGGAACCATCCCACAGGATCCACCCTCTCCTTTTCCCTCAGGGCCTTTAAGACGTTACGTGCCGACCACTGCCTGACGGATTTGTGGTCAAAGGTGTTTCTCTGCATAAATTTTCCCACGAGGGACAGGTGGTACGGCACGGTCCAACTACTTGGAGCGTTCCGCGGCAGCGTGGCCAGACCCATCCTTCGTAACACTGGGGACAGGTAGAACCTCAGCATGTAGTGACACTTGGTGTTTGCATACTGAGGGTCTACGCACCGCGTGATGCAGCCACACACAAAGGTGGCCATCAGTATGAGGGCCATGTTGGGCACGCTTTTTCCCCCTTTATCTAGAGGCTTGTACATCATGTCCCTGCGGACACGATCCATTTTCGACCTCCAGATAAAGCGGAAGATGGCTCGGGTGATCACCACCACACAGGAGTGTAAAATGGGCCACACCTGCGCCACGTACAGCAACAGCGAGAGTGCCTCACACCTGATGACCAGGTTCTTACCCGCAATGGAAAGGGAGCGTCGCTCCCACATGCCCAGTTTCCTTTTCACCATAGACACTCGCTCCTTCCAGTTTCTAACGCGTGCCCTGGTCCCTCCGAACCATATCCCCAGCACCTTCAGGCCATCAGCCCTGACAGTGAAGGGGACAAAGGATCGGTCAGCCCAGTTCCCAAAGAACATGGCCTTGCTCTTCCCACGATCTACCTTCAAAATGAGCACTCATGTTAAGTGACTAATTATTCAGTTGATAACCCCAGACAATCAATGACTGCATGCTACCTGTGGCTGATCCCTGAACTGCCACTGGCTTGTCCATGTGACAAACTATTTTTGTATCAAAATTCAATTTGAGTAGAGGCCACAGCACATTGTGTCTTACAGAGTTTTTTTGAAATCCATTGGAAAAATTAAATAAAAATTGTTAAGTAGAATTTGAAGATCAGAAGTATGCAAAACATTAGCATATCAAAAATAAACCTTTAAAAGTCTACATCAGAATGTGATAAAATCTGTTGGCCAAATCCCACTATTGACCACTGGCCTCAGTTTCTTCAAGCTCACAATGAATAATTCAATCCAGTTGATTGATATGAATATAACTAAACACATTGTTTTTATCCCACAATGTCCCAGCCTATTTCTAATTCTGTACTAAATTGGTAAGATTGTGGATCATTTCTCATGAAGAAAATACAAGATGCTGGAAATCACTCAGCACTTGTGGCAGCATCTGTGGAGAGAGAAACAGAGTGATCATTTCATGTCAATGACCTGACATCAGAACTGGGTTCAAGGAACACTGAATATCATTCTGTGATCCAGGGTGCACTCACAACGTGAAAGCTGGAATCCAGACGGAGCAAGTCAGAGCCAGAGACAGTTGCTGAGGAAAAGAGATGTGTCTGTGAACACAAGTTTTATAGACAACTAATCAAACACAAGACCAACATCACAAACATTCACTTCCTCTACCACCGGCGAACAGTAGCAGCAGTGTGCACCATCTACAAAATGCACTGCAGGAATTCACCAAGGTTCCTGAGGCAGCACCTTCCAAACACACGACCGCTACCATCTAGAAGGACAAGGACAGCAGACACATGGGAGCACCACCACCTGGAAGTTCCCCTCCAAGCCACACACCATCCTGACTTGGAAATATATATTGCCGTTCCTTCACTGTCGCTGGGTCAAAATCCTGGAACTCCCTCCCCAACAGCGTGTACCCACGCCACATGGACTGCAGCAGTTCAAGAAGACGGCTCACTACCGAAAGGCAATGAGGGATGGGCAATGAATGCTGGCCAAGCCAGCGATGCCCTCATCCCATAAAATGAATTTTTTAAAAACCTGTGTAGGTTGTTTTACACAATACAGTCTTCAATCTTCATGGTGGGATGAATCATTTTAGGTGCTTTTATTTTAAACAATAAAGTATCTGCTAGGCAGCCACTATGCCACAACATAACTGCATGTACAGAAACGGCATTGGAGAGCATCTCATTACCATGCTGTGATTACTCCAATCTGAGGTGCAATAATTGTTGGCACAGCAAATATTCTCATGTTCCTTTACTAATTTATTGATGGCTACATAGGGATGCAGCTGGGACACTTAAGCTTAGAGCAGCATTGTTCATTATTCACAAAGCCAAATTAACATTATTGATTGCTGCGACGCCTGTTGTTTAACAGAATAAGATTTAGGAAGAGTAACAATGTGTGGCCATTCACTGCCATGTACCAGAGCTGTGAGCGATTGGAGGAGACATAGAATGTCAATCCTGCCAGAAATGTTAGGCACTTCCAGGTAGAATTCAGGAATAAGGGAGCCATCGGTGAAATTTGAGCAAGCGATGAATGCATTCCTGACAGAAATACAACAAAAAGATGGAAATATTGGAATGATGGAGTTATTCCTCAATAGTGTCCCAAATGAGTTCAAGTACAACACAGGAATTCTTACAGAGTAAAGAAGGAGGAGGCCATTCAGCCCATCATGCCTATGTTAGCTCATTGGTACAGCCATCCAATTAGTCCACTCCCCTGCACTTTCCCTATTGCACTGTATATATTTTCTGATCAAATGTTTATCCAATACACTTTTGAAAGTTACCATTGAATCTGATCCACCCGAAAAAATTGGTGATGAAATTACATACACCTCGACATATTACAGACTAACATCTTTCCCTAGGGGAGGTGATTACGTGGTAGTATTGTCACCAGACTAGTAATCCAGAGACCTAGGAGGCTCTGGGGACCTGGGTTTGAATCCCACCATAACAAATGGTGGAATTTGAACTTAATGTAAAAAAAATCTGGAATTTAAAAAAAGTCTGAAAGTCTATTATCTGGCTCACTAATTCCCTTTAGTGAAGGAAATCTGCCATCCAGGTACCTGATCTGGCCTACATGTGACTCCACAACAATGTGGTTGACTCTGAAATGGCCTAGCAAGCCAGTCAGTTATCAAGGACAATTAGGAATGGGCCAGAACGAACAGTAAAATAAAAAGCAAATTCACTGGATACCTATTTAAAGAAGGTGAAGTTGTAAAGCGAGATCTCTAGGCTGGACGTGATACCTTGTGAACTTAGGAAGTGATTTTTCTTCAAGTGACTGCCAGAGAAATAGAAATTAGAATTTGTCAAACCCATTTTGTAGGCGTGAATTGGGTACCAGGCCAAGGATGCCTGAAAAATGTCCGAACTTTGCGGCCTCCGAAAACAATCAGTTGCATATTTAAGTGAGGGTCCCAATGCCTGGGTTAGCTCCCCTCACAGAAACTGGACAAAGGTCAAGGGGCCCAGGTAGAGGGCCTGTTCTGCTCAGAATTCTTCTTTGGCCAGTAACTGAAGATAAGTTTATTTTAGGCGCAAATTTTAAAAAATGACATCCCTGTGGAACCAGCAGAAGTGGGAACGCTCGACTCCAGTCATTTTGTTCACCATTTTTCCATATGCCTAGATCCCCATCATTCCCTTCCTTTAAATACCAACCTCCCTTCCGGGACTGGCCTGTGCAGCCCTGAATCTGGGCCTGAAAAAAGGCTCTGACTGAATTCATGTCCCAGAATTTTCTCATCGCTAGAATATTTTCCATTGGTGCCTGTTACACTTTGAAGTTGAGTGGATTTAGTTCATCTGAATGAGAAATCACACAGGGTAAATTTCGGGCAGTAATCTGGTGGGGCAATTGGCCCACACATTGAGGAACCAGTCTGATATTTAATCCACTGAAATGAAAGAATTGAAAATCAGGTAATTCTACAATGGACAATGGATCCACCCAACTAGATTATTGCTGAGGCGATACAGATAAAAATTTACCCTTTAAGTGTGTTCAATGCAATTCAAGTCTTTGACAAATATTCCTTTTGAATGATTCAGTCCTGCTCATATTTGTTAAACCATTCAAACAATTCTGCTTCATAAGAATCAGCAAATTCCTCAGGGACAAAGGAGCAGGAGTAGGCATTCAGCCCTTCGAGCCTGCCCTGCCATTCAACTATATCATGGTTGGTCATGTCCCTCAACACCATGTCCCCCTTGCTGCCATTAGTATCTAGAAATCTATTGATCTCTGTCTTGAACAGACTCAATGACTGAGCTTCCACAGACCTCTGGGGTAGAGAATTCCAAAAATTCAGTACCCTCTGAGTGAAGAAATTCCTCCTCATCTCAGTCCTAAATTTCTTACCTCTTAATCTGAGACAGTGTCTCCTGGTTCTAGACCCACCCGCCAGTCAGGGGAAACACCCTTTCTTCATCTACCCTGTCAGCCCTTTAAAAATGTGTAAGTTTCGATGAGATCACCTCTCATTCTTCTCAACTCCAGAGAATACAGGATCAGTCTCCTCAATCTCTACTCATAGGATAGTCCCACAATCCCAGGAATTAGTCTGGTGAACTTCTGCTGCACTCCCGCTATGGTAAGTATATCCTTCCTTAGGTAAGGAGACAAAAACTGTACACAACACTCCAGATACAGTCTAACCAAGGTTTTATACAATAGAAGCAAGACATCTGTACTCCTGTATTCAAATCTACTTGAGGTAAAGGCCAAAATAACATTTGTGTTCCTAATTGCTTGCTGCACCTGCATGTTAACTTTCAGTGACTCATGAACAGGGACACCCAGGTCCTGTTGGACATCAACACTTCCCAGTCTCTCACCATTTAAGAAATACTCTGAGCCTCCATTGCTCCTACCAAGGTGGGTAACGTCACACTTATCCATATTATATTCCATCTGCCACGTTCTTGCCCACTCACTGAGCCTGTTCAACCTTGAAGCCTGTTCGCATCCTGCTCACAAAATACATTCCTATATCATCTACAGACTTGGAAATATTGCTTTTGATCCCCACGTCCAAATCATTTAGACAGATTGTGAACAGCTGGAGCCCCAGCACTGATCCTTGTGGTACCCCACTAGCCACAGTCTGCCACCTTGACAATGATCCATTTATCCCTACTCTCTCTTTTCTGTCAATTAACCAATTCTCAATTTATGCCAGTATATGAATTTTCAATTTTGTTTACTAACCTCTTGTGTGGGAACTTATCGAAAGCCTTCTAAAAATCCAAATACACCACATTCACTGGTTCCCCCTTATTTATTCTGCTAGTAACATCCTGAAAAAAAACTCCAACAGGTTTGTCAAACATGGTTTCCCTTTCATAAATCCATGTTGACTCTGCCCAATCAGATCATTATTTTCTAAGTGTAATATAATGGGAGATGTAGTATAATGAGGAGAATCGGAGACTTGGGGGAAGATGTGGTACAAGAGGTTAATTCTAACTGTGTGAAATGTCAATGAGACAGTGGAGATCATTACAGGAAGTGATGCAACATCACATGATCTTTGCTCACTCTTGTAGAACCTCATTGGAAGATGGCACAGTAAGAGATGTTCTAACAGAAGTTATGGGCCTGAATTTTTAGCTGGGTGGGCAGACATGATTGGCAGGCCCTGGATCGGCTGGGAAACAGTCTGCTGACCATGATCGACCCCCATGATTTAATGGCCAGTGAGTGTGAAATGCGCGCTGAAAGGGGCAGCACTGCTGAGATGAGGGCGAGAAGAGGGTGGGCGATGACGTCAACACAGGCATAGGCAAGCACTGAGATAAAGCCCCCTGAAGGTAGAGAGCTGCTTCAGAAAGCTGCCACTCCAAAAACCATCAAATAAAGTTTCAAAAAGCCGGAAAAAAATGTCCAAGCATCAGAATCAGGTACCTGAAAATATAAATGATAAAAATGCTGCCCACAGATTTTTATTTTTATGTTATTACTTAAGCAGAAATTGAGCTACACCAATCCGTGTGCTATTATACTTTTATAATGATGCTGCCTTTCTCCATTTTGTCTAGTTCAAACTTCAATTATATATGGATGTTACATTATATGGTGGATCAATTGACAGGCTTGCATTCTCCTGCAAGCATAATGTTGCAGCTCCCTTGAAACTGCCAATTTTGTTAAAACATTCTGGATATTTCAAGGTTAGGTCATGAACTGAGGCAATAGGAGTAGTTTCTAAGGTTGATCTGCCTTGTGTTGTCTGACTGGTTCCATGGATTGTTACTAGTGTTATGTCACAACATGCTGGTAGACCTGCAGTTGCTAGGCCTTTAGTATCTACAATACAGCACCTATGAAACACATGAGGACTGATTATGCCTGCACTCTAGGACTATAGGTCCTGCACATGGAATTAGTAAACCTTTGTACACTGAAAATTTCACAACAGTAGGTTTCGCCATGGTCTTCCATGGGCAGGATACATGTCTTTTAGAATTCCCAGAGGTAGCACTTGTCACTGTCAATCTTGGCCTATAATGAATAATTATCAACTTTCTGAGGACAGATAATTTGAATCTTGGGAAACACCTTGGACGGTGTGGTGGCTTCTACGTTTTCCATGATATTGACCGTGTGAAAAATGAGTTCACTGCTCTTTGTCTCGTCATGCACATTATTGTCAGTTTCTGGTTCATCAATCACCTCTTCTGACAGGACACCAGATGGTCATTCTTATTGCTTGAAGGTACTAGTGCACACAGATTGTTTGGATCAGTGCACGGCTCTTTGTAGCTGCATCAGACTTTTCTCTAGTGCACTGCCACATGCCTTTTAGAATTGACAAATAACTGGGCATTTTTTTGATGCGTACAGAAGTCCACACCTTCTACATGTCTTGCAAGGTGTGAGCGTTCTAGTGAATGTGTTTGCAGTTGAGGCTGTACCTAGGACATGTAAGCTTTGCTGACCTGTGAAGATCATTTCATATTTACGTTCATTCTTGAGTAGCTCTTTGATACTAAACATTTTGGGCATTTCAAGCAGATCTTTTTGCAATGCTTCCATGGGAATGGATGTAATCGCCAACCCAACAATTCTGTCTGCTAGCTCTGCATTTGAAAAATCACAGTACGTACCCTTTTCTCTGAATCTGTTGACGAAGTGGTATATGGATTATTTAGGTTTTTGTCTAAGTGACATGAACTCTCATTGATGAATATGGAAATTTAACCTGATTCGGAACTGCTCTTCCAGTGTAGTCCATATCTTTTGGGAAACCCTTAGCTCTTCTGCTGTTAATTGTGATGTATTCAGCCTGTGTGGGCCTTCATTCCCAATTGCAAGGTAAACTTTTATGGGCAGGATTTTGCCCTTGTCAGGGTCGCTCGAATGGGGCAGGCGGGGGTGGTCAAGAAGCCGCCAGCCGCCAGCGATTGGCTCTGCAACACAATTTTACATGGGCGGGCTAATTAAAGCCCTCACAGTGTGGAACGCAGGCGGCAGCGCTCAGGGTGCCTGTTCGTGTGGGGGGAGGAGGACGGATGGGCCTAATGCAAACTTCGCAACTTCACGCCTCAGGGAGATGAAACACTGTTTAAAAAAAAAGGAACTAAAAAATTGTCATAAAACACGTCCACTCATGTGATTCTGTCACATGAGCTGGGATATGTTCTTAATTCAAAAATAAAATTTTTATTTGATGTTTATTTGGTTTAGGAAACTTCATCCCGCCCGTGGATGAGATTTCTTAAAAAATGTAAAGGCCGCTTGACCTTTGCTCATACCCGTCAACCATTAGGTTGGATGGACAGCGTAAATTTGAATTTAATTAGCTTCTTAATGGCCTCAATAGGCTTTTTAATTGTCAGCAGCCAACTCCGGCATGCGCTCGCCGAATGAAATATCACGTGTTATTTTATGCTAGGGCGTGCAACCCCTATGGTTTGCCTGCCTGGTTCAGACACACCTGACTCAAGAAACCATAGCTCTTTACGCTCTTTAAACATTTTGAATTCGGATTGTGGGTCAGCTGCATCCCAATTCAAACTGGGAATTTTGTGGACATTCTGACAATATCCCTTTCACATTCCTTCTCCTATAGTACCTGGGATGAGTGTCATTGTAGCCACTTTTGTGCTCCACCCATGAAGGCGGGTTGTGGCAGTGACATACCACAGAATAATGGTACCTTTTCTTTTTATGCAATGAATTATTCTGCAGATCTCAAAGCTACCTGTTATAGTCGCAACTTTCTCTGGCCTGATTTTTATGACCTTTTTTTTGTTTGCTTGTCCCTTGCTTGCTATCAATCCAACCCACACCCTGGTTATTCGCCTTTTCTGACTGAGCTAACCTGGTGCTGGTCCTCTCGATGCTCTGTCCCAGGCATGGAAATAACAGGCTATGTGCTGCAATCTTACCACAAGGAATCCGTCTGTTTGCCAGTTCTTTATTTGAGCACTATTTTGGCGCTGAGGATTCAAGGTTTTTCTTTGCAGTCACGACACAGTGTTTTCAACACTCTCCAACACTGAGAGTTTCTTGCGGTATGATCTAAACATTGAGGGCTGTCTCTTGCCACGTAGCATGATCTAAGGCTTTTCACCATGTCGTACCTATACTTAATCTAGCTGTCACCTGTCTTACCACCACTGATCACAATGCCGAGTCATTATAATGATATAATACCTTGGGCTTATTTATTGTACAAGACACAAGGCACCATAAGGGATTGGGTAAACACGTGGCAGGTTGTAGGTTCACTTATTAAGACTAAGCATATGAGAACAGTTATACATAAATATAATTCTTGAAGGCATCAAAGCTGTGTGCGTGCTCTGCTCAAAGCAAAAATGAAACTAAGACTGGATCACATGACACATTTCCCTTCTTGTGATATCATGCTGATATCCCTTACACTTGCGGGACTCCCTCTGTACTGTCCCTCCAATAGTCCGGTACTCCCTCAATATTGACCCTCTGACAGTGCAGGGCAGTATATATTTCAGGGTACATTTTCTAGAATGATTGGAGCTTATTGGGGTAAAGAATCTTTCTGATCACTATCAGGTAGATCCTTTAATGATTGAAAGCTGAGACAAGGAAGGTTTTAATGGTGGACCTCAGGCGAATAGGCCTTAATCTAAATTCTCTCCTAATTTATTCACCGTGCAACTTTCTATCCATCAGCATTATTTGGTAAAGAGTGTTTATTGAATCACAGAATTGCTACCGTGCAGAGGAGGCCATTTGGCCCATCCTGTCTGCACCAGCTCTCCGAATGAGCAATTCATTTAGTGCCATCCTCCCACCTTCTCCCCATAACCCTGCACATTCTTCCTTTTCAGTTAACAGTCAAATTCACTTTTGAATGCTTTGCTTGAACCTGCCTCCACCACACTGTCAGGCAGTGCATTCCAGAACTTAACCACTTGCTGCGTGAAAAAGTTTCTTGTCATATCATTTTTGCTTCTTTTGCCAATTATTTTAAACCTGTGCCCTCTTGTTCTCCATCCTTTTATGAGTGGGATCAGTTTCTCTCAATCTACTTCGTCCTAGCCCCTCATGATTTTGAATACCTCTGTCAAACTCCCCTCAGTCTTCTTTTCTCCAAGGAAAACAGTCCCAGCTTCTCCAATCTATCTTCATAACTGAAGTTCCTCATCCCTGGAACCATTCCTGTGAACCTTCACACCTTTCCTAAATTGTGGCACCCAGAGCTGGATGCAATACTCCAGCTGAGGCCGAACTTGTGTCTTATACAGGTTCAACTTAGCCGCCTTAATCTTGTTTTTACTTGAAATATTCCACATCAAGGGGACAGCATTTAAAGTAACGAAGCATGCACATCACAGGTATTGTCATCAAGATACCTACTAAATCTATTTGAATTGATCTCAAGAAACTCTCTGCAATGAAGTACTTCAAAATATCCTGATTTAAATGGGAATTATTCCCTATCGCACAATTGCAGTCTGCTTTTCTTACTGTATTAACAATATTATCAAGTATATATTTTTTGCATCATTTTTTTATTCGGTTGGAACTGTTGCTATATTTTGAGATCCTAAGAGATAAAAGAAAACAATAGCTGATTACTGTCCACGCCTCCAGTAAAACTGTAAATGAAAGTTTCCAGGATTCAGGATACGTGGGAAAATAATACAAGAAATACCCAAGAAGGTCAGAGAAGTACAAGGCATCTCGATGCAAGCTAGAGATTTCTGTGCAGGTCATCAAATTCAAAGTATGACCTATAATGAGTTTTGCTTTACACCAAATCCAGTGCTATTTTTGTATTGAAGTGGTACCAGATTAAAGATGGGATGCTGTGAGAATCAAAACTACACTGCTTGAATCCACTATATCATCAAGCACATCTACAGGCTTTGACACACTCAGAGAAAGGTCTATAACCAGAGGGCACAGATTTAAGATAATTAGCAAAAGGAAATAGGATGGGAGGAGGCACTGAGCAGTTTTTTTTTTCATGCGATGTATTTTTGAGAACTAGAATGCAGACCTGAAAGTGTGGTGGAAACAGATTTAAGAGTAGCTTTCAAAAGGGAATTTGAAAAAGGTTTGAAAAGAAAAGATTTGTGGAGCTAATGATCATAGAGCAGAGGGTAATGAGATTAATTGGTTACAATTTCAAAGAGCCAGTGCTGTCAAGTTGGGCCGAGTGCTCTCCTTCCGCGCTGTGAGATTCTGATGCAGCAATGGTTGAGGACAATTGACTGCCCTGGATCAACAGAAAGCAAATTGTAGAGCTCTCTCATTTGCACACGGTCATTTGCCAGTCAAGATCATCAATGCCATCAACTTTTATGTCGCTGACTTAGTCATCACTGCGATGTCAGCAAGAGTACAGTCCACACATGCATCAAACCTATGGTGTTAACTTGTCTCAGTGGTGATGCTCTTGCCTCTGAGTTGTAAGGGCGTGAGTTCAAGTCCCATTCCAGGTCTTGATCATGTAACCCTGCTGAAACTTCAGTGCAGTATGGTCGGAGTACTATGTCTTTTGGATAAGATATTTAATAGAGGCTCTGTCTGCCTCCTTGAGTGGATGTGAAGAATTACGTGGTATTATTTTCAGAAGAGCAGGGGAGTTCTCCGTGACCTTGCCACAATTATTCCTCATCCACCACCAGCAAAAAAATTAACAGGTCATTTGCTATTCGTGGGACTCTGAAATACGCAAATTGGCTACTGAGTTTATCTTACGACTACACTTCCAAAGTTCTTCAAGGATTTTGAAGTGTTTTTAAATGTCTGGAGGTTGTGATAAGTGCTATGTCAAGGTGCACTCGTCACCATGGACAACATCTCAATCTCCTTTCCTACTGAAGAATAACTCAGATATGACATAGCTGTCCAGTTTCATTGCAATGCTGCGTTTCCCAAAGTACGGGGGGTCATTGATGGCAGCCATGCAGCACTCTGGCCAGAGGAGGTTCTCCTCTGCCTCCAACTGCTCTTGCTCATCTGTGCATTCTCCCTCTCCCAATGCTACCTCCTCAAGCTCACAATTTGTATTCTTCAGAATTTATGTAGTTTCTCTAATGCTTGTAAATCTTGATTTGTATGACAGGGGAAGCTATGTAATGCTATCTTAACAACTGACATTATAGGCAGGATGCTTTAGAATGGCAGAAAAGAAACAAGTCTTAATAAGGTTCAGTAGATTACATAAATGGGAGCAAGAGTGACATCACAAGACAACGCAAGAGTGTAGCAGAGAGATCAGAACCAGCGGGAGTGTGGGGAAACTTCAAAAAGTGGCGTCAGCACAAAGGTGAGATTGCTGAGTAGTGGGTAAGTGTTTTTCTCCAGTTTACAATAGATTAAGCTAATCTAAGGTAAGAGTTCTAGTATTTATTTAAAGTACATAAATAATTTAACTTTTTTTTACCGTATTTAACTTAAAGTAAGGGGTTTTTTTTTCAACTAGAGGCATGGCAGGGCAGCTCAGTCCAGTGTTGTGTACCACCTGCAACATGTGGGAAGTCCTAGACTCTCCTTGTGCTCTGACAGACCACGTGAGCAGCAAGTGCCACCTGCTGCAGCTACTTGAGCTCCGAGTTTCGGAGCTTGAGCAGCATGAGGTGTATCCGCAAGGCTGAGAGTTTCGTGGATAGCATGCTTTTAGATGTGGTCACCCCACAGCTTATGGAAGTACAGACAGAGGGGGAATGGGTGGCCATCAGTCAGAAGAAAGGTGTCAGGCAGGGTGCATTTCACTTGAGAAGCATTTTTCTGTGTTGGAAAATGGTGAGAGTGATGGTTCCTCTGGGGAGGGCAGCTATGCTCATGGCACTGTGAGTGGCTCAGCTGCACAGGGGGGTGGTGGGGGGGTGGGGGGGGTAGGAAAAAGAGCGGAAGACCAATAGTGCTAGGAGACCCAATAGTAAGGGGAACAGACAAGCGCTTATGCGGCCGTAGACATGACTCCTGGATGGTATGTTGCCTCCCTGGTGCCAGGGCCAAGGATGGCACTGAAAGGCTGCAGGGCATTCTAAAGGGGGAGCGCAAACAGACAAGAGATCATGGTACTTTTTGGTACCAATAACATAGGTAGAAAGAGGGATGAGGTCCTGCAAACAGAATTTAGGGAGCTAGGAAGTAGTTTAAAAAACAGGACCTTAATGGTAGTAATCTCTGCATTATTTCTGGTGCCACGTGCTAGTGAGTATAGAAATAGGAGGCTAGTCTAGATGAATGCGTGGCTGGAGAGCTGGTGCAGGAGGGACGTTTCTGGGAAATTGGGACCATTCCTAGGGGTGGTGGGACCTGTACAAGGCAAATGGGTTGCACCTGAACCGGAATGGGACCAACATCCTTGTGGGGAGGTTTGCTAGTGCAATTGGGGAGGGTTGAAACTAACTTGACAGGGGAATGGGATCCTGAGAGTAGGTTCAGCAGGAGGAGATGCACAGCCAACATAAGAAGAGAGACCAAGTGAGTCTGGAAAGCATAGAAATTATAGGCCAGTTAAGGCGCAAGGGAGTTTGGCAAGGTTGGATGGTTTTTATTTTAATGCAAGGAATCTGACGAATAAGGCAGATGAGTTGAGCGCACAAATTAACACATGGAAGTATGATGTCATTGCTGTCACAGAGACATGATTGAGAGAAGGGCAGGATTGGCAGCTCAATATTCCAGGATATAGGGTCTTCAGGTGAGACAGGAAGGAGGTAAAAGAGGAAGGGGTATTGCAATATTGATGAAGGAATCAATTACAGCAGTAAAGAGGGATGACATCTTAGAAGCCTCCTCAAATGAAGCCATATGGTGGAACTTAAAAACAAAGAAGGAGCAATCACATTCTGGGAGTGTACTATAGGTCCCCAAACAACCAGAGAGAAATAAAAGAACAGATATGGAGGCAAATTTCATAGAAATGTAAAAATAATAGGGTAGTAATAGTGGGGGCTTTCAACTTCCCCAACATTAACTGGGTTAGTCATGGTGTGATAGGTTTAGAGGAAGCGGATTTCTTAAAATGTATCCAGGAGAGCTTTTTAAACCAGTACGTAGAAGGTCCTGCAAGAGAGGGGGTGGTCCTGGACTTAAGTTTAGGGAATGAAGCTGGGCAAGTGGTAGCGGTATCAGTGGGGGAGTGTGTTGCAGACTCCGTTAGATTCAAGTTTGTTATAGAAAAGGACAAGGATGGGCCAGAAATCAGAGTTCTAAATTGAGGGAAGTCCAATTTTAATAAGATCAAATATGATTTGGCCAGAGTGGACTGGGAGCAGTTACTTTTCGGTAAATCTGCATTGGAGCATTGGGACTCATTCAAGAAGGAAATAGGGAGAGTACAGGACCAACATATTCCAGTAAAGATAAAGGATGGGACCAACAAATCCAGGGAACCCTGGATGTCGAGGGGTATACCGGATTGGATAAAAATTAAAAAGGGTACTTATGGGAGATACCAAGGGCTCAAAACAGTGGAAGCCCTAGAGGAGTATAGAATGTTTAGGGGGAAACTTAAAAAGGAAATTAGGAGAGCAAAAAGGGGGCATGAAAAAATATTGGCAGGTAAAATAAAGAAAAATCCAAAGTTATTTTACAAGTACATTAAGAGTAAGAGTGAAGGGTTCTCAAAATTCCCACATTTTTTCATTTCATCAACAAGGATATGACTTTTGGACTTTTAAACTGCTGAGTTAAGTGTAAAACCCTGCAGAGAGGAGGCTGGGCCCATGAAGGCCTGAGGCTGCACATGCCTGGGCTTATTGAGTGCAGTGTGGATTGTTTTGCCTGAAACTAGACAATGAGAGGAGACAGAATACTCATTCTTCCCTTTAATACAATCAACCTAGAGAAAGACTTCATCTCACACAAAAACTAAAGCCCATCAAAATTTTGAATAAATAATCGCTACTAACTACTAAGGCAGGAAGGCACAATCAATTCAATTATGCAAACCCTTCAATACTCCACACATACAATGGCTTTCAGTTCAAAACTAGTTACTAGGCAGGAAGACAATGATAAACATCATGCGAGCCCATTAAAAATAACGAGACCACAATCACCAGGGGAAGCCCACCAAAATCAAACAAAGAACTAACCTTGATTTGGATTCCAATAAGCAATTGGAAAGACAGTATAACTGGCCAGTCAGTTATGAGGGGGAGAAACCAGCTAGCAGAAGGGTAAGCAGTTTTGAAAGCTGACACAAGGCAGTGAGCCGTTGGGAGCGGTTGAAACAGAGTTTAAGCAAGAAGATCTGGAGGTTTGCAGGCCCACAGGCAACATCATGATGAGGGGCATGGGGTGGCAGGCTCAACCAAAGACAACAAGGCCGCAACCATAGCCCTCCACGAAGATTGACCACCCACAACCGCGTCCTCCATTCAACTGAAGAACCTTCTCAGATTCCACAGACCAGGACCACATGGGATCGGCAGGCCCCAGAGGACACAAAGAGCGTACCCCAAAACTGCAACCAGCCTACCTGGCTGGATTTCGAATTGTCAAGGAACCCTGGGTTGGTGAGCATGATCCCTGACCTCTCCTAGTTCAATTTAGGAAGGTTTTGGGGGTCGGACAAGGGTAAGGGGATTAGTAGCGTGATTTTCCCTCGTTATGCCGTGTGTTCCCCATTCTTAACTAAGTGTAGTTTGTAAGTCTCTATAATCTCAATGTAATCCTAATATTATAAGTTCATTTGTGACTTTAATATACTCAGTTTTTCTTGCATCAAAACCAATTTTCTGCTGCACTTTGTCACAACACCCAAATAAGTCCAAGGTCTAGAACCCAGGGAGTGGGAGCGATTCAAACCATTCAGAAGTCAGAGGTGAAACTGACACACACACCACCTGCTATAAGAGGATAACTAGGGAAAGAGTAGGTAGGGTTCCAAATGAACACTTTGTGTCGGTGTTCACAATTGAGAAGGGTGATGTGGGTATGGAAATCAGGCAGAAGGACTGTGATATAATTAAAGAAATTAACATAGAAAGGGAGGAGGTTCTAAGTGGTCTGGCAGGCTTAAAAATAGATAAATCTCCAGGCTCAGATGAAATGTATCCCAGGTTGTTAAGTGAGAGAAGGGAGGAGATAGCAGGGGCGCTGGCAATAATTTTTAATGCCTCTCTGGCCACAGGAGAAGTGCCAGAGGACTGGAGGACAGTCAATGTGGTACTGGTATTCAAGAAGGGAGGAAGGGATAAACCAGGGAACTACAGGCCAGTCAGTCTAATCTCAGTGGTGGGGAAACTATTGGAAGCAATTCTGAGAGACAGAATTAATCTACACTTGGAGAGGTAGGGACTAAACAAGGACAGTCAGCATGGTTTAGTTAAGGGAAGGTCATATCTGACCAATTTGATTGAATTTATCGAAGCGGTGACCAGGTGTGTAGATGAGGGCAATGCATTTGACATGGTCTGCTTGGACTTCAGCAAGGCTTTTGATAAGGTCCCGCATGGGAGACTGAGAATGAAGGTAAGAGCCCATGGGATCCAAGGCAATTTGGCAAATTGGATCCAGAATTGGCTGAGTGGCAGGAAGCAGTGGATGGTGGTCGAGGGGTGTTTTTGTGACTGGATGCCTGTGTTCAGTGGGGTTCCACAGGGTTTGGTGTTGGGTCCCTTGCTGTTTGTGGTATATAGGAGGGTTGATCAGTAAGTTCACGGATGACATAAAAATTGATGGGGTGGTAAATAGTGAGGAGGATAGTCTTAGATTACAGGAGGATATAAATGGGCTGGTCAGGTGCGATGATCAGTGTGAGGTGATGCACTTGGGTAGGACAAACAAGGCATGGGAATACACGATGAATGGTAGGAACCTGGGAAGTACCAAGGATCAGAGGGCCCTTGGTATGCATGTTCACAGGTCCCTTATGGTAATGGGACAGGTAGATAAGGTGGTTAAGAAGGCAAGGAGATGCTTGCTTTTATTAGCCGAGATATAGAATATAAGAGCAGGGAGATTATGCTGCAACTGTATAAAACGCTGGTTAGGCCACAGCTGGAGTATTGCATGCTGTTCTGAGATCCGCATTATAGGAAGTATGTGATTGCACTAGAGAGAGCACAGAAGAGATTTACCAGGATGTTGCCTGGGCTGGAGAGTTTTAGTTATGAGGAGAGATTGGATAGACTGGGGTTATTTTCCCTGGAGCAGAGGAGATTGAGGGGGGACATGATTGAGGTGTATAAAATTATGAGGGGCGTAGGTAGGGTAGACAGGAAGGAACTTTTCCCCTTGGTGGAGGGATCAATAACCAGGGTGCATAGATTTAAGGTAAGTGGCAGGAGGTTTAGAGGGGATGTGAGGAAGAATTTTTTCACCCAGAGGGCATTGGAAATCTGGAATTCACTGCCTGAAAGGATGGTTGACGCAGAAACCCTAATAACATTTAAGAAGTATTTGAATGTGCACATGCGTTGCCATGGCATACAAGGCTGTGGGCCTAGTGCTAGAAAACGGGATTAGAATAGTTAGGTACTTGTTTGACTGGTGCAGACTCGATGGGTCGAAAGGCCTTTTTCTGTGCTGTAGATCTCTTTGACTTTAAGAGTAAGACTTATGGACCCTCAGGCCCACAGTGCTACTCAGTAAGATCATGGCTAAATGTTTACAATAATTCCAGTACCCTGCCATCGATCCCCACATCTCCTGATTTCCTCAGCACCCAAGAATCTATCAATCTCAAACCTTAAATATACTCATTGTGTGAGCATCCACAGCTCTCTAGGATTGACAATACCAAAGGTCCACAACCTCCTGAGTGAAGAAATCTATCCTCTTCTCTGTCCGAAATGAGTGCCCCCATATCGTGCGACTATGATTCCGAGCACGAGACTCTCCATCCAAGCAGAAACAGCCATTCAGCATTTATGTGCTTCAAAACTATAGTATAACTGACTTACCCCCCTCACCAGGACACTGTGGAACATGTCTTGTAATACCAAGGTAAGTAATAGATCACCATTTTCAGATTTGAACTTTGATGTACTTGCAGAATGATCTGCATACTGCAATCCCTTTCAAAGTTATTTGTGAATTAGACTGATATGATGATGGATAAGGTAATATAAATAAGACACAAGTAACAAATTCTTGGGCTGAATTTTGTTTGTCAGGCAGGTGGGCCCAACCTAATTGGTGGCGGGCGCAGAGCCAATCACCACCGGCGAAACAGGCCACGCCACCATTTTGCATGGGTGGGCCATTAAGGCTCGCCCAGCGCGCTTCAGACTCCCGTGTTCAGCGGGAAATTCAAATCTGTGGCCGGCGTGTTCAGACCGCCGGTTCCAATGGGGAACCGACAGTCTGTATGAAGAACGACCAGGCAGCCTCCTTTAGGATGTTCACCATGGCCAGCGACCAGGCTCCAGAAGAGGTGAGAGCAGAGGAGGAGGAGGGGGGCAGCAGGCTGCAGGGTAGGCCAGCAGGGGGGAGTGCAATGTGCCCCTCGGTTCTCTGATGCCTGCCTTGCTGCCCTCCTGGAAGGGGCGTCAAATCATCAGGAGGTGTTGTTTCTGGAGGATGGGAGGAGGAGGGCCCCCCATGTGACCAGGCAGGCGTGGCAGGAGGTGGCGGAGGCAGTAAGCTCTCAAGATGCTGTGCAGCGCACAGGAACGCAGTGTCACAAACACTTCAATGATTTGCTGCGCTCTGGAAGGGTGAGTACCATGTCAGCCTTGGCCATTTTACTCAGCAGGTAGCCTTGGTCTTTGAGGACCCCCACCCACCCACATCTTAGTGTCGTTACTGCATTAGGCATTTGGCACACGCTGGGTGGCAAACACAGTGACCACGCTTACATCAGCCTTAGAGGTTGAGAAGAAGATGGGTTCTCCCTGCAGCATATGTTGGTGTTTGTCACATTTGAGTAGTCTGGGGGCAACCTGTAGGGGAGGCAGCTAGACACATACTCAGAACTCCAACACATGTCTTATTGATGGTAATGAGATGGAAGGGGAGCCTCAAGCTGTCATGGCCAAGAGCCATCTGCTGGCCTTGGTGCCACACCTAGTTGTGCCTCCTTGCCATGGGCGCTAAGACCCTTGTGTTATTCAAAGTGATGGACGCCAAATGTGTCCAAGGTGTCCGTTGGGGGAGGGGTTTAGGATCAGCCCTACTATCCTCTGGTGACTTAGCAGTAGTGTAGACAGGAGCTGCTGGAGGCCTCAGATAGGCCACTGTAGTTGGGGTGCGGTGTGCGTGTGCAGAGTACATGAGTGATCAGCCCCAATAAATCTCTTCTCTGTTCTGCAGGGTAAAACACAGAACAATAGCCTGAAGCATCTGCGGACTGGTGGTGGGCACTCCGCTTTGTAGCACCTCACCACTTATGAGGAGCAGGCCATGGAGCTGGGGAGGAGGCAGGCGGACAGGTTGGCAGGTGTTGGTGACGCTGGGGTGCAGCAGCCAGGTATTTGTGGGCCACAGTCCCATCCACTCTGTCTCCCACCATCCAAAGCACTGATGATTGCTGCAATCATTAATGCAGCAACACTGCTCATTCACAGACTGATACAGCCAGATGTGTGGGTCATACACCAAGGTCCCTTGGCCCCTTGAGGGTGTGCATCTCTAGCACCTTTCAAAGTCACCTTATCCCATTTCTGACCACTATCCCCTAGCCTAAAATGCCATGGCATCGCCATTGCACATCCAAAGACTTATTGCATCTTAGGAGGGTTTGTACCTCCACCATCCTTTCAGCCAGTGCATCCCACATTACTGTGTCCAAAAGGTACTCAGCACCTCACCTCTCAACCTCATGGACTCAATTTAATTAAATGCCACCACGTTAGTCATCCCTGTGCCAAGGGGAAATGTTGCCCTGTGTCCACCTGTTCTATGCCCCTCATAACGGTATGAAGGTCAATAATGTGACCTATCAATCTCCTGTGCTCCATGGTAAATGTCGCAAGTGTTTGCAATGTTTCCTCATAACTCCAACTCTCCAGGCCAGCACGCATCCAGGTCAGGAACCTCTGCACTCTCTCCACTCCAATGCCATCCCTCCCATGAAGCAAGCGCAGGTCACAAGTAAACGCAGAGGTGTAGATGTTGCCTTGACAGCGTTTTCTGCACTTGCAACATGACCTCCCTTTCCCTACATTCTATTCCACGGCAAAAAAAGGCAAGTCTGGCTTTGACCTTGTTAAACGCCTTATGTTCCTGTTCTGCTACCTTACCGATCTGCCCAGCAAGGTCCCTGTAATCTTCCCTTGGTCCTACCATTACTCATGTATTCCCGTACCTTGTTTATCTTGCCCAAGTGCTTAACCGCATACTTATCCACATAACATTCCATGTGGCATTCCTTAGGCCATTTGACCAGCCTGTCTGTATGCGCGTGTAATGGTTGGGCCTCTTCTTGACTACTTACCACCCGACCAATGTTCGTCTCCTTCGGTTCTTGAAGATTGAATGCATTATGAGGCTGGGAGGAAAAGGGATGAAAGGTGTTACTGACTGAACGCTAACTGATGCACTGTCCTTGTTGTTAATTTCAGCATTACCACCGCATGGCTGCCAGGAACAAGTCCAGAGCCCCCCCTCCACACCTGAGGACCAATACTTGCAATTTGCGTCACATCATTTCAGCGAGCCAGGCACCAGCGCAGAGACTACCACATTGGTGGGGATTATGACGTCAGCTTGTGTCCCGGGGCACAGTGGAGAGGGCACTTCACAATCGCTGGAGGAGATGGCACGGACGGAGAGTGCTGATGGCGCCAGCAGCTGGAGGATTGCAGGGGACCAGGCACATGCTGAGTTGGGCAGTGATGATGTGCCTCTGGAGATGTCAGCCATGTAGCAGCTGCAGGGCAAGTGGCAGGATGCGTGGGAGCATCTGGCAGGGTTGCATGAGGGTGTGCTTCAGTTGGTCTCTGTAGTGGAGGAATCCAGGCAGAGTGTCAGTGATGGCATGAACCTCAGGACAGAGCTTCAGGCTTCCTCCATTGAAAGATTGGTGACTCTCACGGAGAGGGGCTTCCAGCAGATTGAGAAACTTCTGATTGGGTTACACTCTGACCTGCAAGCCCTCACAGTGCTATTAGCCACAGGTGGTCATTCGCAATGTGGGAGATGTTCTGGGCACGAAATGTCCCAGCTCGGTGCCCATCCATCTGCGGTGAGCAGGGAGGTCCAATGTGACCTCACGTCGGTGCAGCAGCTGCCTGTTGTCGCTGTGAGCTCCCCTCGGGGCACTCTGGATGAGGGCAGCAGCTCCTCCGCCCCTCTGCCAGTGACCGATGCATCCATTGAGACTGCGACAAATGGGCAAATGCCAGTTCTGGAACTGGCCACTCCCTCCCAGGTGGGGCTATCACAGGCTCCACAGGGCAGAGGATGCCCACCAAAGTCATTGAGGCCAACAGTACAGCAGAGTCAGCAGGCTGTCTCACAAGCCACTCCGACTGATGGGGCAGGACCAAGACATAGCTCTCACATACGCAAGCATAGGGCATGTTAGGCACTCCACGGGTTTGTCATTGGTGATTTTGTGTTGGCCCTAGATGAAGGAATGTTTCATTATCTGTGTCAGAGGACGTTTGTTGTTTATTTTGGTGGCAATAAAGTCCACATTTCTAACAGTAGCTGAGGGTGTTTCCTTTGTGTTGCATTTGTATGTTTCACAGACATCTCATGAGTGTTTGAGTGGACATTGATGTTTCTGTACTAAGCCCTTAGTTGCAGCTGATGAGGTGGAAGATGTAGCACCTAAGTGCCGCATGTGGAAGTGCCAGGCAATGCTAGTCCTGCAGATCCATGTGTATGGAGCTAGCTGAAGGTTCAATGGATTAAAGTGTCCCGGATATCCCTGCCTCCTTAGTGTAGCAGCGGGTCGGCGTGCTGCCCCTTATCATCGCCCTGTGCTTCCTCATCCTCTGACCCACTGCTGGATTCATCATGTGCAGCCTCATCCACTGTGTCAAGGTCTTCATCGTCAACTGCATCCCCCCTTTCCAGCGCAAGATTGTGCAGAGTGCAGCATGCTACCACTATCACAGAGACGCAATCTGGGGAGTACTGGAGTGCGACCCCTGAGCGGTCCAGGCATCGGAAGCACATCCTGAGAAGACCGATGGCTCTCTCCACCACAGCCCTTGTGGTGCCGTGGCTCCTATTGTACCGCTGCTCAGCTTCTGTTCTTGGATGCAGAGAGGCGTCATGAGCCACCTTCTGAGAGGATAGCCCTTGTCACCCAGCAGCCAACCATCCAGCCAAGCCGGAGCACTGAAGAGCCCCGGCACCTGGGAGAGTGTCTGAGGATGTAGCTGTCTTGGGAGTTTCCTGGGTACCTTGCACAGACTTGCAGAATCAGCATCCTGTGATCACACACTATCTGCACGTTCATGAAGTGGAAGCCCTTCCTGTTGATGAAGGCACCGGGCCATGAAGCCTCTGGCTCGCTGTGCCTGACTTGCCTTTTCACAGCGGAAGTGGATGAAGGTCAATGCCTATCTGAACATAGCGTCTGTAACTTGCTTGACACAAGTGTGGACAGCTGATTGGGAGACATCGCAAAGATCACCCACTGAGCCCTGGAAGGAGCCAGAAGCATAGAAGTGGAGGGCAACTGTGACCTTCAGAGCCGCTGGCATGGGGTGTCCACCCACACAGTTAGGGGAGATCTCAGGGCCAATCTGACAGATCTAGTTCACTGTCCCCCTTGACAGTTGGAGCCTCCTACGGCACTGCACCTCAGTCATATTGAGATAGCTGCTTCGCCGCCTGTATACCCTGGCAGCAGGATAGTGACATCTTCTGAGGCCCCTTCCACCTTGGACAACCTCTTGGCCCTGCGCCCCTTGTGCCTGCGCCTGGCCTCCCAAAGGTGGCTCCCCTGGAGGCTGATTGTCCTGTCCTGGCCTCCTCCTTATTCTATCCCTCCCTTCCTCCTCAGAGGAGCTGCCTGCAGTGAAGATGTCAGAACCCATACCCAGGCTAAATAATAGCCTCTGGAAAGCTGCAAGCCCGATAAAGTTTACTGACTGCAGACTGGTGAGCTGAAGCTTCAAAATACAGAGAAAGCTATTGGAAATCAATCTGAACTGCTAACAATCAGACAGGCAAGTTTAAAACACTTCCTGCAATAAATACTTCAGATAAAACATTAACAACCCCTCTGAGCCCACATATCCCACCCATGGATGAGGTTTGTTAAAAAATTACTTATGTTACGGGCACGTTGGGCCCGTGCGCCGAGGTGAAGATCACACGGGCTCCTCAAAAATCAGCTTCAATTGCCAAGTTAAGGGCCTTAACAAGGCCTTAATTAATGGCAGGCGCGTGTCGTGCTACATAGCGCCCGCCCACCCAGCTAAATATCGCAATGCCGCACGCTGACGTCGGGACACTCACTCTGCCACCCGCACATCAGCCATAAAATTCTGCCCCTTGTGTTTAAATGGTCAGGTAACATTGTGCATTTAAATCCTCAATGCAGACTTGGCATTGGTGGTGATCAATTCTAATGTTTCTGGACCTCAAAGGAGCAAAAATAAAGAATGTTTTAAATATTAAAAATAATAATTGGTTTGATTAATAGAGTTGTAATACTTATTCATGTGGAATAGTTTACCTCAATCAGTGAAACTGTATGGAAATAGAATGGTTGACCAGGATTGGACAGATTGCATGACTCACTTCTTTGGTTTGTGTAGCTTGAAGCATTCAAGGTTGAACATTTGTTCTCAATTATACAGGAAAGCAAAAGGGTTACTGAAAGAAGACCTGTTGGAAAAAGGATTTATCAGGGACAGAATCTGAATCACAATTGTACTGGTGCAGTCAAAATGTCTCTACCTACCCGGTACCAAGTTTAAATATGTATTCAGCCATGAAAAAAAGGAGCCTTTTGAAAATGGAAATCTGTATGCAGGTAACATCCTTGATTCTTTAGACGAGCAAAGATTTCTCCTGTATTGTGGAAGCAAAAATCTTGAAAAGGAAAGAATAAAGGACATGCAGCTTGCCCAGGTTTATCAGATGTAAAAAATGGTCTCTATCACAGAAGACGATAAATAGTTCTTAATTCTTGTCACTGTTACACTAGAAGGTGGAATATAAGAAGACTGATTGACTACTGCTCCTCAAAGAAATCAGACCGTTCATTGATTATATATTTTTTTTTACATACAAATATATGGAATATATAACACGAAGAAGGCCATTTGGCCCAGCTAGTTTCTGCCAGTTTTATCCTCCACACAAGCCTCCTCCCATCCATCTACATCATAATAATAATAATAGTAATAATGACAATAGTATTTTATAAAAGAAACACTTTTGCAGCCCAAAAGCTGAATTGCACTATGACTTACATCAAAATTTCAAAAATGAACTAAGTAATCGGGTTAAAAACATACAAAAATGTAACAATCACATTGTAACAAAAACAGACAATCAATCTCAGCAGGTAACAGGGAAGTGGTGGACAGGATATTAAAGGAAGGGTAATGTTGAATTTAAATTATATTATATTGCAAACCAGGACGTTTTTACCCGCCGGCCGCAATGGCGGGTTTTCACGCCCTATCATCCCAAACTCGTCACATTAGTTATGCATTCCCGGGAAGCACTCCATTTCAATGGCGGGAGGGCTCTCTTTCGCCCGCCACGCCACCACCTTGCCGCTTCATCAAACCGGGTGCCATATTTAAAGTCCAGCCGTGCGAACACATCTCAGTGCTTCCAGCCCAGGACTGCTGCAAATAAGACATGGCCCTGAAAGGCAAAAAAAACTGCAGTACCCCCCGGTTTAGTGATGCGTTACTGGAACATTGTGGAGGCCTGCCACGATGCCGTCTATTCCGTTCTGGCCACAGGATGGGCAGCAGCATGACCAACGAGGCTTGGGAGGCTGTGGTAGTGGTGATCAGTGCCAATGCTGCACAACAGAGATTGGCCATTCAATGCAGATAGAGGATGAATAATCTCATCCATGCAGCCAGGGTGAGGCAACCATCTCATCACTGTAAACTCATGCACTCAAGCCCGTCACACATTCACTGCATCTCACTCACTGCAGGCAGATGATCCAGCAGTGGGGGGACGATTCCAGTGGGTAGGCCTAATGATGATAGGTTGATCTATTACAATGAGGTTCCCGACATTCGATGGTGGAGAATGTGGCCCGCCATCAGCAGGCTGAGCGGTGGTCGTCAACTGGTTTCACCCCATTGTGAAACTGACTGCGCCATATTGTCCAGTCACACTACCAAACACGTCTGGTGCCGGTGGGCATAGAAAATCCCAGCCAACAAAGCAAATAGTCAATATAATCTATTTTATTATTGAACACCCAGAACTGACATGAGGTAAACATGACTTAACAGGCCAACTATGGTCAAACACACTACAAACTGCACCTTAAAAGGCAGATACAACCAAATCAGATCCTAAAATTTTTCTCAGAAACTCGCACAGACCTCAGTGATCATTGTGAGTCACAAAAATCCTTTAATGTCTGTCTTCATGCAATGGATTCTCTCCTTTGAGGATATAACTTCTGCTTTCCCTCAAATGCAGCTCTAATTAAAACAGGAAGCCCTCTTACCTCTTCCACCTGCAATGAGTTGTCAGGCAACTAGACTCCAACTCAGACTGTCCCAACAACTGCTCACCTCCCAGCCGTTCAATCACCTTGTCTGCAATTGCACCCCAATGTGTTGGTCAGGCTCTCCAGCACTGCAGCATCTAATCAATTGCTCAGTCCCAGGTATCAAGCTCACCACTGTTCACCACAGACTTCTCTGAGCCCCAGCTTCATGGAGCCAGCGACAGCTTCTTCAGCTTCAATGAGCTGACAAAAACTGCTCCGCAGCACTGGGTAGACAATCTCTCCAGCTCCTCTGGGCTTACTCTGCTCCCCAGCTGCACGGAGTTAACGACTGCAGCCTCAGCCTCTTCTGCCCAGACTGCACTCTCTCCTGTGAAATCTTACAACAGGGGTCAGCCTCTGTTCGGAGACAGGGTTTGATGCATCAAAACTTGGTACATTCGGTACCTTAAAATGTTTCAAAATCCAGTTTTACCTCCCCCCTCCCCCCACCAAAATACACAGAAAACATCCAAAAATGTAGATTTGCTCACACTGCATATTGTCTTCCCCACACCATTCATTGAGATCAACACCAGAATTTTACCTTTGGCATGCGGGCGCGTGCCCAACACGCCAGAATGTAAAACTATTGCGATATTTTGTTCAGCGGGAGCAGGTCGGAGTCAGTGTGTCGGCCAATAATTGAAAGGCCTATTAAAGCCAAAAGGACCTAACTAACTTGAATTTTACGCTGCCCGTCCAACCTTATGGTTGGCAGGAGGGCGAAAAGACCAAGCGGCCTTTACATTTTTTAGGAAACCTCAACCACGAGTGGGATAAGGTTTCCTAAAGCTTATACAAATTAAAAAAAAACATTATTTTGCCATTAAAAACATGTCCTATCTCATGAGGGTACATGTTTCATTAAATTTTTAATGTCATTATTAAATTTTTAAAAAACCGCTTCAATCTTCCCGAGGCAGCCCCGTGTCTCAGCGAGATTGAAGCGCTTTTCCACACGCAAGCGCAAATTACTTGCCACGCTAGACTCTCCCTCTTGCCCCCAATCTGCACAGGCAGTGCTCAGTGCTACCACTCACCATCCACTCAGGGTGGGACTTAATTGGCGCACTTGCGTGAAATTGCGGTGCGGAGACAATCGTGGGCGGCGTTCGGCTCCCAGACCGCCCCCGCCCTCTCCCACCGATCCTGCTCAATGCGGGGAAAAATCAGGCCCAAGGGCAGAAATATTCCCCCATCTGGGGGGCGTGGTGGTTGTGCGGGATCAGGTGGGGGTGGGCGCAAACCCGATCGGCGCCCCCAATTGGGGACGCGCCACCATTTTATGGGAGGGGGCCCATTAAGGCCCGCTCAGCGCGTCGTGCACCTGGAAGTTCTGAGCGGTCCCTGTGCGGGTAGGGGAGGACTCCCTGAGTCAAGGCCTGCACTCTTTTGCACATGCACCCAAAAGAGCTCAGAAATCTCCCTGAGGCACTGAGGTGCCTCAGCAAGATTTGTTTCAGTTTTAAACATCAAAATAAAGAAATTAAAAACTTTTAAAACATGTCCAATCATGTGACAGTGTCACTTGAGCTGAGACATGTCAACGAATTTTTTTGAAAATTTTTTAACACTTCATGAAACCTCATCCCGCCCGTGGATGAGGTTTCATGAAAAATCCGAAGGCTGCCTGGCCTCTTCACCTACCACCAACCTTAAGGTTGGATGGGCAGCTCATTTACTTATTTCAATTAGATTTTTAACAGGCCTTAATAGACTCGGCTGTACACCTGCCGAACTGAAAACCTAAATGACATGCGGTGACGTTGGGAAGCCCGCCCGATGTCACCGTGTGTCATTTTACGCACTGGCGAGGGGGCCCCAAATGCGATCACCAACCCAAAAATTCTACCCCAAGAGTTTCCCGAACCTCACCAACGGCCCAGACTCTTTGACTGTCATATCATCCACATGTCCAGCATTTGAGGCCAGAAGAGAAAGCATCATTAATGAGGATCAGGAAAAGAATTGTCCTGGCTTTGTGCCCTGAGACACACCTACTGTTGGTCAAACACTTTTGGATAGTCAGCCACTACATAGACATCTAACCCTATCAGCAAACATTAGTGCTTCCCAAGCCTCTTCCCACTGTGACCCCATTTTAATACCCCAGACTTGCGTGATCACAGAATGAACATTTTTGGGGAGGTACCAGAGTCGGGATTTTGGCCTTCAGCTGCTGACTGGCGGTAGGGGGGGGGCGGGTGCCTGATTGGATTAGTGTGGCCTTCAGCTTCTCCTGCGGCTGAAGCTTCCAGTCAGCACATGGGGGCGAACCCGACATGCCGATGTGTAAAATGACACGCGATGACGTCAAGCGTACGTCCCAATGTCATCATGCGCCATTGCGATATTTTGTTCAGCGGGCACGTGCCAGAATCGGCTGCATGCCCGCCAAAATGTTAAGGGCCTATTAAGGCCATTAAGAGATTAATTAAAGTATTTAAGAATGCTGCCCGTTCAACCTTAATGTTGGCAGGCAGGCGAAAAGCCCAAGCGGCCTTCGATTTTTCAGGAAACCTCATACAAGGGCGGGATGAGGCTTCCTGAAGCTTTTATACAACAATTAAATAAATTTTCCCACCTTTACAAACATGTCTCAACTCATGTGACTGTGTCACATGAGGGAAGATGTCAGAATAAATTTTTAAATCGATTATTTAATTTCTTTCATATCTTTTCAATCTCCCTAAGGCAGCTCCGTGCCTCAGGGAGATTGGTGCGCTTATTCATGCACATGTGCAAAAGAGCGCAGGCCCCGACTCGCCCTCCTCCTCCCGCCTGCATAGGTTCTGGCCGCGCATTATGCTGGATGGGCCTTAATTGGCCCACCTGTGTAAAATGGCGGCACGCAACCGATCGCAGGTGGCAATCGCCTCCTCGCCCGCTCCCGCCCACCACGCCCGCGATAGGAAAAATCCAGGCCCTGGTGTATTATTCGTCTTTCTGCAGTGCAAGAATATGCATCATGTACAACGCAATTAAAAATGTTTACTTTTGGAATTAAAGAGTATAACTGTCTTTTTTGCAGCTTCTTTTAATGCTTGGCTGTAATTAGGGAGTCTGACCCAGTTTGCTTGATGCAATTGCTAGAAATCTGCGACTACTTATTTGAAATCTAGCCCACCCACCGATAGGAGTCCTGAGTAGGTCTTTTCAACTGTAAACCTAGTTATCTTTTCGCAGCCTTTTATTTTGCAGCTGGAATCAGGCCGCAAAGATCTCTTTGTTTGGCCACTCCCACCAGTCGAAAAAAGCGCGAGGGTTTAGCACAGTTTGGGAATCCCTGGCATAAATCTTTTATTCCTTTCTCCCTCGTGTGTTTACCTCGCTTCTCCATATCTGCATCTGTGTTATTTGCCTGAACCACTCCGCGCAATAATGCATTCCACATTCTAACCTCACTCTTGTTCAAAATGTCTCTCCTAAATTTGTCATTGGGCTTATGTGTTACTGTCTTATGTTTATGGTTCGTAGTTCCTTGATCTCCCCAGAAGTGGTAACATCTTTTTTTCTCTACCCCATCAAATCCTTTTATGATTTTGAAGATCTTTATAATTTAATCATTTCATTCTTCTGGTAATAGACAAAATCGTGCATTTTGCCAAGAAAAATCTGATTCTGTCATTCTTTCAGTAATGGCACCCAGAACTACCATATTTCATGTACAATATGCGGGACTGTTCTCATTTGGATTAGGGGAAATCCGACATGTGTGCTTTTGCAGTTTTGTGGCTTTACATGGGGTTTCATCTTTTCACGCAGGGGTTGGGTTGACAGTGCCTTTTGCAAGCAAAGATGAGTATGTGAAGAGTGTGGGCCCTGAGGCAGGCCAGTTAGAAGGCCCACCTCAATTCTTCAGCATAGCTGCCCAGCTCCCAACATCATTGAAAGGCCCCTTAAACCTCACCCCCACACACACCTCACCATTGCTACACCATATCACCTCACATTACCCCATGCCACCTCTGTGCCCCGCTCCCCTCCCCATGTATCCTCCATTGTCACTCACCCAGTATGCACTGTGTGCATTTCTCAGGAGCCATGCAATAGCATTGGAAATTATTCTAAAATGATTGGAAAAATAACAGACTTCCAACAGTCTTATTTTGGCTCACTGGCAGGTGGGCCACCAGATGCCATCCCCACCACTGGTAAAATTGCAGTGGGGGTAGGGCGGATGTAACATTCCCACCCACCCCCCAATAATCAAAGAAAGACCTGAATTCAAACTCACTACCATTGATACTGAACCAAAAAAACCCAAGAGGGGAAAAAGTTATAATCCTTTAAGTGCCTATTAAGTTTGTAAACAAACAACAAACCATATCAAAGACATATTATTATAGGCTTATAAAAGTTTCAATAGTTCTTGAATCTATAAGACCACCTACTGAACTGAAGCTTTTGCAACTCAGCCAAGCATTCATAGTAGAATAGCTGTCATAGCAAGAGCTTCCGGCTCCCCCGGCAGAACAGATTTCCATTTCCATTTCAAAGCAGAGTGTCTATCAGTCAATGGAAGGGGAGCAGGTGGAGACCATTTTTTCTACCTTCAGAAGCAGTTGTTTTTTTAAATAACTGTCAGTCCAATGAAATCAGAGCACAAAAACATAAACACAGAGGACATTTTTGTTTATAGTGTTTAATAAACTATGGTACATTCTCCATTAGAGAAGTACTGTAATGCATCTGAGCAATTACACAATGCTGGTCAATGTAAGGATCAACTTAACTTTGCAGGACACATGCCTTATCATGCATTAAAGTACACCTACAGTTACAATACAGCACTCAATGGTGACATTTGAAGGTGTCAAAATATTTTACTTACCATTCACAATTCCTCACCAAGCTTTCCATTTTCTTCACGAACTCTCAAGTCTGGCACGCTTCTGATGGGCTTTTAAAACCCCACACCACCAGGCAAAAATGTTATGTGGGAGGAAATCCGATTTCATCCCCTGTTTAAAATGAGCAACCCGACCTCAATGGGGTCAGTTGGTCATTTTGAACACTAAGTGGAGGATTTTCCGTTCAGCGAGCAGGTGTGGGGCCCGCTCTCCAATGCGTAAAATGACGTGGGATGATGTCAAGTGGAATTCCTGACATCACCCTGCGTCACTTCCATTTTCAGGTCGGCGGGGGCGCAGCCGAGTCAGCTGTGTACCCGCTGACTTGTCAACGGCCTATTGAGGCCATTTAAAAAGTAATTAAGCTCATTAATGGACCTGCTCATCCAACCTTAGAGTTGGCAGGCACACCGGGAGCCCTGGAGGGCTTAAGAAAAAGTATGAAACCTCATCCATCGGAGGCGCATCTGCCCACACCCGCTTATGCACTTTCCCCCCAACGGGGGGAAAATTTTCCCCCAAGTATTCCCGACCTGCAAAATGGTGTGGCATTGGGAATTGAAGGAAAATCTGATGTCCTCCATAAAAAACTTAAAGTGTGGCCACTTGTGCACACCAGAACATGCCTCAGCACCGAGACTACAACTCAGCCCATGATTTGGAATCAATTACTTCATTTATGAACACAAAATGCTGAATTTAACATTCTCTAACTGGTGGGTTTGAACTCAAGTTGGGGGGGAGGGGCAGTGGGAATATTACATCCAGTGGGCAGCATGCTTGTCACTTACCCATCCGCCCTAGCCCCACTGCAATTTTACCAGCATCTGGTGGCCCACCTGCCAGTGAGCCAAAAGTGGTCCTTAAGTTGACACATCAGAAGGCCCCCTCCCAAGGTGTAACCCCCCTCACCCTAGTTCCCCTCACCTCATGGCTACTCAAATCCCAGGCCTCACCCCCTCGCCGACTCCCCTCCTCAACTTCCTAAACACTTACAAAGTTCCAATCCATGGCTGAAGTCCTTGTCGAGCCCCCAAGTGCAGTACTGGCAGTGTCCATCATGGCACTGACAGTATTTGAGAGCCGCCAGCTCTCTGAGGAAGGACTTCCTGTCCCTGAGGGGTGGGGATCCAGCCTAATAGTGGCCAATCTACCATTGAATGGCTGCAGGGCAATTGTTCTTCCCCTGGGCAGGCTTTTACCCTGACTTTTTAGCCATATAAAGCCTCATATAAAGCAACCAGTATTGTCCTTTTGATCACTGTTTGAACCAGCATTATACTGAACCACGCACTGTAATCACCTTGTTTATTCCCTTAAGTCACCTCATTAGTAACTACAAGTGACTGCCAAGCCCCTGGGAGGCAAGAATCCCATGATCAACCAAATGAATGGAGTTGTTGCACTTTGTGCAGATATTTTGACCTTAGGTCCCATATTGACTCAAATGTCTGCTTTCTAACCAAGTGATCCAACAGTACTGAGGCACACTATCAACCTTGCAATGTACAAAAATGCTACGCTTTCCAGTCCGCATTAATCAGAAAGCCGCAGGTAAACAGGCAGTAAGCGATTTTTCAAATGGCGCAGAAATCTACAATTCAGCTCCTTAAAAATGTGAGGCTGTTGAAAGCAGTTCATGGGAACTTTGCAAACTTTAAAATTAAAGACTTCAGCTTTGTATCACCACAAATCTGAAACTGCTTTTCCTCAATTCAGACTGTGCCGTACAAACTTACCTTACAAGTAATTAAAAACTCCTGTTTAATGACACACAAAATGATAGCTGTAACAGACAATGACACAAAATGCTGGCTGCGGAATGAAACTACAGCAACAACTTGCAATTATAGAGCACCCTTAACAGAGTAATACATCTCACGGTCTCCCACAGGAGTAGTCATCAAACAGGATTTGACAGCGAGATAATTAAGGAGGTATTAGGTCAGATGACCCAAAGCTTGGTCAAGGAAGTGGGTCATGAACAGTGCCTTAAAAAGGAGGAGGAGAAAAAGAGTCAGGAATGCTGAGGGAGGGAATTCCAGAGATTTGAGCCTAGGCAAGTGACAGACACTGGGTTGCAAATAGCCGCAGGGGACCAACTATTTCAACTGGATGTGTAGCTTTGACAAAAGGACACAAAATGGTGGCTGCAGCAGACCAGGACATGTAAAATAGTGCCCATATCATACTAGGTCATACAACATGACTGGTGAAGCAAAACTAGGCTCTTGTTCATTATTTGTGTTTCATTAAAATGACACAGGAAAACTGCTTGATGGCAAGAAATATGAACGTTTCTTCCTGTGCTGGTCAAAAATCTGGGGCAGTCCAATTTAAACATGATCCAATGAAGAAAGCCCTTCCAAACAAAAATATATATATTTCATATTAATGTGATATGAATGTACATTGGTGATTAATCATTCTGCTTTATGGGCCCAAAAAAATCTCTCAAAGAAAATTTAGCATCACAGATTGTTGAAAGATTGGCAGCTGGGATGCATATTAACTGTAAGATATAATAGACCATTTGAGATATAATTCATATACACACCATCAAGCTGAAATTAATCACACCCCTAGCGTTTAACGATCAGCAAACCAGGGTAATTTAGATACATTGATGTGTCTGATATTGATGCTCTAGTTGTAGATGCAAATCATGTAACACTGCTAATACATTTTTAATTTGAAATAGGATGTTCAACAAGCACAGGGGTAAGGGATACCTGCACTGGGCTTACACGTTGATCTCCCTTGCACTCCAGAAAATAGATGGACTTGATTTTAGAAACTCCTTCAACAAGACAACATTAATTATTGTAAGGAACATATCTTTTTATTTCTGTTGGACTGTTGTAAAGAACATATCTTTTTGTTTTCTGTTAGACTGGGAATTAAAATTACAATGGCTGCAGGTTGAAAGACATGTCGACTGAAACAGGATGAGAGATATATACAATGTTGTAATCCTGGAACAGAGTGTGCCATGAAAGACAGGATGGTGCTGGAAAGGAGTCCTGGACCAAGGGAGCATTTTAATTGGCTCCTGATCAGGTGACCAGGTTTCGTGAGAAGCAGTGCAGCTGAATAGCTCCTAACCAGAAAGAAACAAGACCTAAACCTCTTTCTCCTGTGTGTGGAAGATTCCAGTAATTCCACAATAGCAGCCAAATGGCTTTTCTTCTCATATCTCTATAACCTGCTCGCTCTCTGAAAACCCCTGTCAATAGGCAAAGGGGAAAACCACTGTTAGAAATTTTGAAAAGCAAGTTCTCAACCAGTGAACTAAATACTGGAAGTGCTGGAAGACCACCTTGTATCATCAACAAGAACTGGAAAGAATTTTGGAAGACATCAATCAAATACAACCCATCGAATCCTGTACTTTGGATTGGTGCGATTGAACTGGATTTAAGAAGGGGTAGGCTTTAACTTATAGAGTTAAAAATTAGCAGTTCATGTTTCATTTTTGCCACTGGTTAATGACAGTTTGTTCAATAAGCAGTTATTTATGTATTAAGTTTACAAACCTGGTGCTCATATTCTGTTAACCTAAATTAAACAGTTAGGTAGAATTAGGACAATCTGGTGGTTTGGTCAAACTTTTCACATTTGTCATGGCTCAGGGAACAATGGGGCTTGATATTACAGCATACTGTCCCCAGTGAGTCGTGACAGCATCAAAAATGAAAAGACACAAGGTCAAAATACATGGGGAAAAAATTGTTAGTGTCTCCAACTCATACCATCTCCAAGACAAGGTGGGAAGTTTAAGATCACTAAGGAAATAATTAAGAGTGGTGGGGGTTTTAAACGATGTGAACAGTGAAGGTTTTGGGCAAATTTAATAAAGGTGTTCAGCTTATGGGGTCTTTGATAGAATAAATTGAAAGAAATAATTTCTACTTTTGGAGCGATGGGGCAGGCTCAATAACCAGAGAACACAGTTTTAAGGCAATTGACAAAAGAACTGGAGGAGAGATAAGAAATCTTTTTAAACAATGAGATGTGACCTAGAATACACTTCATGAAAAGAAGCAGATTCAACGCCAACTTTCACGAGGGAATTGGATAAATACCTGAAAAAGAAATAATAGCAAAGCCGTTGAGAAAACTACCAGAGAACAGGGTGAATTGGATAGCTCTTTAATAGAACTGGCACACTCACAATGAGCTGATTAGCTCCCTTTGCTGTAAGGTTCCTTGGTGGTTGGAGTGTAGACTTCTCATCCACAAACCATATTGAAAAACATTTGGATTGTTGCTTGAAAAAGAGGGACATGAAAATATATGGTGAGTGATTGAGGAGAGGTGAATTAGATGATGGCCCAGAACTTCCCGCCAGTAGCAAAGCTGTGTCATACGCTGTTGACTGCATGAAAAAGTACCAACTGACCTGGGTGATAGTTTGAGGGCAAAGCATCATCTACTTGCTGCAGCAGGGACAGCATTGGGTCAAGCAGTGTGGGGCTTCCAGTGTGGTGTACTGTTGATTAAGCCATGTCCCCCATTGATGTCATGAGCCAAAGACATGCCTCTAGAGGGTTGTGTACAGTTCATGACAAGTTGGCTTTTTAATGATTTTTAAAACAATTAGGACACTTTTTAAAATGGTTATAAACATTAAAATATTTTCATAGCCGAGTTACAAGTCTGTCGGGGTCTGTCTCTTGGACATTTATGCTGCCCAGCTACTTTTCCTCAACCAGGCTCTCCGTGCACCTCTCCTACAAATGCCCCACCCCACACACACTTAACTCCTTTCCACCACCATTGCCCTCCATATCCCTGGGTCCTCTCCAATACTATCCCATGCCCCTGGCTGCCTTCCCTCACCACCCCATAGCCCTGGCTCCTCTCCACTGCACCAGCCACTCCAACAACCCCAATACCCTTGGCTCCTATCTACCACCCCACCCGCTCACCCTGCAGGCTGAGCTCTTCTCTGCCACCAAACCACTCCCCACACTGCACCTCAGGCTCCTCTCCACCCCAGCTCTTCAGTCCTACCAATGTGGGAAACAGCACCTGATGGAGAGGAACAGGAGTAGGGGGGAGCCAGAGGAATGGAGGGAGGGGAGTGGTTGTGGTGCTGGGGGGTGGTAGCGAGGGTGGATGGAGAGCAATCTGGCATGGGGAGTTGGCGGAATAGTGGTATTGTCACTGGATTGGTATTCTAGTGACCTAGGGTAATGCTCTAGGGACCTGGGTTCAAATCCCACCATGGCAGATGATAACATTTGAATTCAATAAAAAAAGATCTCGAATGAAAAGTCTGATGATGACCATGACACCATTGTTGTTAAAACCCATCCGGTTCACTAATGTCCCTTAGGGAAGGGTTCTGCTGTCCTTACCTGGTCTGGCCTACATGCGACTCCAGACCCACAACAATGTTGTTGACTCTGAAAAAGCCCTCTGAACAAGATGGGAAATAAATGCTGACCTAGCCAGCGACACCCACATCCCATGACGAATAAAAAAGAAACTTGGGGCTGAAGGAGAGGAGCTGGGCATGCCAAGAACGGGTCAGCAGGAGAAACCAGGGTTATGCTGGATGGGGAAAGAACCCAAGGGTTTGATGAGGGAGTCATAAATAACATATTTATTGAAAAGGTTTATACCCTGCCTGGCAGATTCCACTAAGTTTGCCTATGCTTACCAGCCCTAACCTTTTACATGTAAAATTCTATGCAAGTTGTGGGCAAATAGGCAAAGTTTACAAATTAATAGTCCCTGTTGCTTTAGGAATAACAATGGCAAGACTATCACCACACACCCCTCTGGAAAGTGGAAATCCACTTTTGGGTTTCATTGTTAAGGTGAGCTCTCAGAAGTTATGGCGCTATTGCATCCCTCAACTGCAGCAAATGTCTCAACATTCACCAGTATTGGGGCGACCAGAGTTAAAAGTTACGATTGGTCCAGATCAATTGCCATTTGCTGAAAAGAATTTACTTTTACCAGCCTTTATGTTTAGAAGTGCTTCCTAATTTCACTCCTGAAAGGTCTGGTTCTAATCATTAGAATATTGACCCCACCCCACCCCACCCCACCCCAGCCCTGAGTCCTCAATTTCCCAAGCATCAGAAATAGTTTCTTTCTATCTACCCCATCTGTCCCTCTTAACATCTCGAGAACTTCAATCAAACACCTCTTAGTTTGTAGGTGTAGGTGTATGTAAGCAAACTTAGTGAAATTCCAGGGATCACAACCCTATTTTGGGTTATTTGTCCTCATAATTTACCTTGGAAACCAGGTATCATTCTTGTAAATCTACACTGCGCTCCCTCCAAGGCTAATATATCCTTCTTAAGATGTGGTGCCCAGAGTTACTCACAGCACTCCAGGCATCATCCACCAGGACTTTGTATAACACTATTGCCTCCATCATGAAAATGAAATAAAGGAAGCTAAATACATAGAAAATATGAAATAAAGCATAGCACACTATTTTCTGGTACTAACCATGAGTGATGTTGTCTTTGTATATGAGATCCTTGAGTTTCTAAATAGAGATATACTGTAAAAAAGCAAGATCGTTATGCTAAACCTTTATATATGACTTATCAAACTCAGTCCAACTCTGGACACCACACTTTAGGAAGGGTGTCAAGGGCTTGGAGAGGAGATAAAGCAGAACGGCAGCAGTAACAAGGGAACTCAATTTTTTAGAGAGACTAAAGAAGCTGAGATTGTTTCTCCTTAGAACAATGAATGTTAAGGGAAGGTTTAATAGTTGTGTGCAAAATTGCCAGAGGTTTTGATAGAGTGAATGTGGTGCAAATATTTCCACTGACAGGAGAGTCATAAACAGAGAGGACACAGATTTAAGATAATTAGCAAAATCCATAGACAAATGAAGAGGTTTTTTTCTCAACGCAGCGAGCTGTTACGACCTGGAATGCACAGCCTCAAAAAGATGGTGGAAACAAATTCATTAGTAACTTTCAACCATTAGTAACTGGATATACATTGGAAAAGGAGAACATTTGCAGGGCTCGAGAGAAAAAGAAAGGAATTGGAGAGCTGACTGGTCAGAAAAGTGGCAAATAGAATTCAACCTGGAGAAGTGTGAGGTAATGCATTGGGGAGGTTAAACAAGGCAAAGAAATGCATAATAAACAGAAGGATACTGAGAGGTGTAGAGGGAGTGAGGAAGCTAGAGTGCATGCCCACAAACCCCTGAGGGTAGCAGGACAGGTCGATAAGGTGGTTAAGAAGACATATGGAATACTTTCCTTTATTAGACGAGGCATAGAATATAAGAGTAGGGTGGTTATGCTGGAGCTGTATAAAACATTAGTTAGGCCGCAACTTGAGTACAGTGTGCGGTTCTGGTCACGTCATTAGAAAAAGGATGTAATTGCATTAGAGAAGGTACAGAGGAATTTACAAGGATGTTGCCTAGGCTGGAAAATTGCAGCCTTGAGGAAAGATTGGATCAGCTGGGGTTGTTCTCCTTGGAACAGGAGAGGCTGAGGGGAGATTTGATTGAGGTGTACACGGTTGTGTCTTTGGAGGAGGCACATACTGCCTGCTCAGCAACATTGCAAAGCTTCCTCCTGGGCACCTGCATAAGGCAGCTGTTGCTGATTTATGTTTTGCTTCAAGGCTCTAATGGGGTTCCCTAGCCATTAAACCAACACCACCAACCGTCCCCCTCGTCCCCACCCCCTAAGTCCACTTTCCCCAAGAGAACTCAGGCCCATTTAACTATTGGGCCGTTCCACTTGGTCTTCTGTATTCCAGTTTATACACTAGGAGTCCTGCTTCAAGCTGGGGAAGCAGGAATTTCTGGCATGGGGTGTCCCTCACCACAGGGGCGATCATCTAATGTCATCTGCCTTGCAGGAGGAGAGGATGGAAGTTCCCTGAAAATCCTTGAAGTTATGGCACAAAGCCCCAGAATGCCATCTGGAAGATAGTGAACCTCCCAGCAAGGAAATCCAGGGTCTTTGGCATCAGAATTGGTTGATGTCATGCCTGTATTACAGGCCTAAATAGGCACCCAAGCATCCAGTATAGCAGGTGGCATTCATACGTGAATTCCTTGCTGGAATTGCACTGCCCACGTTATTGGCAAAGGCTAAAGTCTAGGGTTGTGCCCAAGACAGATGTTCACCCCTTTGCAAATGCAAACAGGGGGATTAGTGCCTGTTTTAAGGAATTGGGTTGACCTGAATACAGCCAGCATTGTGTTCAAGGTAACCGGGTCTACATACAGAGGCTCTGGAAAAATCCCTTGGTTCCATAGCAAGCGGAAGAACATTACCAGCTCCTGCCCACCTCCTTCCAATCACCACTCCTGATCTCACACACCCCAACCAGGACTAATCTGAGAAGCATTGGTGGTGACGTAACAGCCTGAATTTTTAAATCTGCTCAGCTAGCACGTTGCCTGGGAGCGCACAACAGCAACTTGCTGGTCAAATTTGACCGAAGGTTGAGGCCCAATATCAAGTATGCTTTAGGCCTACCTGTTCCTCTGCAGAGATCATTTCCATTCATGTCGGCATGCCAGCACCATTCCACCTTTATTTTGTTCATTGTGGAATGTGGACATTGCGAGCAAGGCCCACATTCGCTGCCCCCTTCATCTTAAGTCTTGCCAGCAAGTTGTGTTAAAACCAAGAAAACCAACAAAGGAATAATCACACAACTGGAGGCACCAGATAAATCTGCCTCTCTCTAACAGTGGAATTATACCTCATCATAGTCAAACGGCAAAGAATTGAATTTGTTTTCCATTCTCGATATTGTTGAAGTGCACTCTATGTTTTCAGGTCTCTGCACTCATGGATTTTATATGTCTCTGATGTTCTCTACCTGTCCATTCCTTTACATCACCCAGCCACACTCATCTTCACCAGCTTCCTGGTTATTTACCATCAATTTCTCCATTGGGACAGAGACAGCTGCATCATACTAAAACTGCACTGTGCCTGTGAGAGGAGGGGTATATACAGTCTTGTCAGTTCAGGCTACTTACATGGTCTGGCCATGACTCGCACAGATGTATCTCTGGCATTCTGGATTGGGAGAGCAGCCTCAGAGCTCTGAGGTCTCTATCTATGCTCTTATATATGAACATACATACAAATGTACAAATAAGGAGCAGGAGTAGGCCATTCTGCCCCTTGAGCCTGCTCTGCCATTCAATAAGATCATGGCTTATCTTATTGTGGCCTCAACTTTACTTGCCTGTCTAGTCCTAAACCCTTTAACTCCCTTGTCAATCAAGAATCTATCTAACTCAGTCGTAAAAATATTCAATGTCCCTTCTCTTTGGGAAAGAGAGATACACAGACTAATGACCCTCAGAGAAAAAAACTCTCCTCATGTCCATCTTAAATGGGAGACTCCTCATTTTTAAACTGCACCCCCCACACCCCACCCCCCTAGTTCTAGTCTCCCTCATGAGGGAAACATCCTCTCAGCATCTGCCCTGTTAAGTCCCCTCAGGATCGTTTGTTTCAATAAGATCACCTCTCATTCTTCTGAACTCCAGTGGATACAGGCACAGCCTGTCCAACCTCTCTTCAGAAGGTAACCCCCTAATTCCAGGAATCGGTTGAGTGAACCTTCTCTGAATTGCTTCTAATGCAATTAAATCATTTCTTAAGTAAGGAGACCAAACCTGTACACAGCACTCCAGATGTGGTCTCACCAATGTCCACTTGGCTGCCAACATCAGGCCCCTCTTCTGGTTGCTGCAGTACAGAGCAAGTCTGTGCAGGGTCCAAGTGCAAGCACCATTGTCAGCATTGTTTGTGGGCATCCATTTGCTTGAGTGACCCATGCGTGAGGTCAGAGGAACATCTGGCCTCATTTGTGCCTTCCAAGTCAGGACATTGTGGTTTCAAGTCCCGCTACAGAGACTTGAGCACAAATCTAGGCTGACAGATGCAGTACAACACTGAAGGAAGGCTGAGCAGTCAGAAATATCATCTCCCAAAATGTGTTGTTAAACTGAGGTCCCATCTGCCCTCATGGATCCCTTGACCGCCGTTTTGCTGACAAACAGGGGAGTTCTCCATGGCGTCATGGCCAATATTTATTCCTCAACCAACATCACAAAAAAAAGATTTCTTGGTCCTTAATGCATTGCTCTCTGTGGGAGCTTGCTGAGTACAGTTTGGTTGCCACATTTCCTATATTAAACCTTCAAAAGTACTTAATTGGCTGTAAAGCCCTTTGGTATGTCCTGATGTTGTAAAAGGAGTTATATGAGTTCTTTCTTGCTTCTCTCTCCTCCCATACCCCTTGCGGTGTTTTATAATGATAAAAAGGCCCCAATTACTCAGAACCCAGTGCTGGTCCTCTCAACGCGCTGTCCCACTCACTGAACTGACAGGCTACGTGCCGCAATCTCACCACGAGGGATCCGTCTGCTCACCAGCTCTTTAAATTTGCACTATCTCTGCTGTGTCTTCAAAGCTTATCTGTGCAGTCAGCAAGCTGCGGTTTCAACACTCTCAGACACTTCAAATTTGTTGCAGTCTGACCAAAACGCCAAGATTCGTCTCACACCATGTAGCACAATCTAAGATTGTTCACCATGTAGTGCCTTTACTTAATCTTGCTGCCACGCTGTTTGACCATTGCTGAACACCATGTTGTGTTTTATAATGATATAAAGGTACCAATCAGTCTTAAGAAATGGTGAAAACATATTGTGGGTTCATCTATTAAGACTATGCATGTGAAAACATATATACATGGATAGAAAGTTTGAAGACAACAGCAGCAGAGCTGTGTGTGCTGTGTTCTGCTCCAGGCAAACTGAAGCTGAGACTGGATCACACGACACACTTCCCTTCCAATAATGGCATGCTGCTATCTCTTGAAAGCATATTACAACACCCATTTCTCTCCTCATTTCTCCTTCCTCACACCTTTCTTTCTTGCTTGCTTTCCACTATTCCTCATCCACAATGGGAACAGTCCCAATTATGTTGTCATGGAGAAAGCCTGAGGCAGTTGGGGTAGTGGGGGCAGGGTGGGGGGTGGTTGGTTGTGGTAGGGGGGCATGTTGGGGACATGGTTTAGGGTGCAGATGTGACACAACATGTTTTCTGCCCATTTCTTCTTTACTGCCCCTGGAAGCTAATCATCCCCCAGACACAACAAATAGGTAAAGAATCAGAACCAGCCTCTAAATTCTGCCATAAATCTTCATTTGGGCCATTTAAATCTACTTCAGAAAACAGGCCAGTCTTGAGCAACCATTTTAAAAGGACAGGTAGATTAATCAGCAATATCCCTGTGGGAATACTGGACGATCAAATAATGGATGGCATTCCATCATCCTGAGGTCATTTTAATATTCCAAATGGCTGGCTGATGGGCTTCCAGAAGGAAACCTGACTACAAAATTAAATTTGACACTAAATGGTGGAGAGTCAGTGTGATAAATTTCTGTACCCTTTTCCAGTCATTTATGCCATTTATGGGATGTAAACGATGCAAAATTCTTGGCCCAGTATATCATTTAAATCTCATTATAATCAGCCTCATCAACTTCCTTCTCTTCTGCAAGATCAACGTTCCTCTCATTCCTCATGTCTAATTAATTTCCAGTGCACATCTGAGGCACCATAACTTAAATGCCTCCCATCCTTAATTCAGTGTTCAAGGAATCCATTCTGACAACCATGTAATACCACTGAGCATACACAACACATTCTGCTTCTCGTCAACTTGATGTTAAGATTGCACAGAAGCTTCTGTATGTTGTTAAGTCCCTTCTTTGTGCAATTTCTAGAATTTTACGGCCTAGAAACAGGCCCAACTGGTCTATGGTAGTGCTTATGCTCTGCACGAGCCTCCTCCCACCCTCCTTCATCTCATCCTGTCGACATATCCTTCCATTCCTTTCTCCCTCGTGTACAAACCCAACTTTTTCTACTTTAAAGCTCCCGACTGCTGTTTTAAGCTATTTAAATGACAAACTACATTAGTGCAGAGGTATATGTAAGGGAAGCAATCTCTCTTCCCAAATCTCCAGAGGTAGAGAAAGAGAAAGGACATAAGTGGGTAAAAATATACTACCCGTGGAAGGAATAAAGCAGAGAGATGGAAAGCCATGTCTGACAAATTGGAGCTCAGTCTAATCAACTGCAGAATTTTTTTTAAAAGAGGTTTTTTTCCACATGTACCCGTGTAATAAACCAAGGGATTATTGTGATCTGACCTGTCAATGAAAAAATAGATGTGACCAGGCTGACAAACCAAAGTGTGATAGATTCTTCTTCTGTTTTTGCCATCAGTCTAACTTTTGCTCCTGGTCCAGTATGGGTATAAGGAGAGAGTAAGAAGGCAGAAATATTCCTAAATCTCTCCCTCCATTTAAACTCCCCAAACCATATTCACGGCCACCCCCTCAAGCTCACTTTCTCCTGTGGCCTCACTACTCCCACCCTGCCTAGCACAGGTAAGGCCAGCCCTGATCACTTCCTTGTGTCGCTCTCCACCCACATCTCCCTTCCCACCCTCCTCAAACCCACTTAACCATTTTAGTCCCATTATCATTCTGCTGAATTTCCACAGCATAACCCCCTCCAATTAAGGACAATATGTCCTTCATCGGATGGATCCAGGAAGGTTACTCTTGTCTTTGAGACCATCTATGCTGGATGAGGCTTTATCTGCATGCAGCCCCTACCCCACTGCCTCTTGAGAGGCCTGGGTGATGGCGGTTACTGAAGCTGCTGTTACTGCTCCTTCCCCTCCAAGTCTTGTTCCATCTAGAACATGGAAGCAAGAATGGTACCCACAGTAAGTAGAGGAAGCATAGGGAAGGGTTTGCAAGACAATAAAACTGTAGAAGTACCGATCTGGCACCTGGAATCTATCCCGGGAAACCAAACAGCAAAAGAGCATGTGATCCAGTAATCTGCAGCTGAGACCCCCGAAGAACTCTTAGACACCAATCCTACTGGATTTTTCTGGAGTTCCAGAACTAGACAGGGTATCACTGATTTCAGGTGAAAATTTTACTTGGAGACCTATTTGCATTGGGCTGGCGCAAAACTAAGCACTGGTGAGTTAAAATCACAATGCGGACAGGAACAGTGCAGGAAGGTTGTGAGGCGACTCTAGATGCAATTTTAAACACCCCATACACCTCCCCCCCCACCACCCTCACCCCACATCGAACCTATCAAGATGTCTTGTGGCACTGTGGGTAGCGTGCCTGCCTCTGAGACAGAAGCTCTGGGTTTGAAACCCACCCCAGGACCTGATGGCCAAGGAAAGTGCATTTATAATGCAGTCAAACAAGTTGAGTATCAGGCCAAAAATCCTTCCAAGACACGCCAATGGCAGGCAGTAAGAGTGGGAGAGATCCCTGGTCATCCCTGGTGATGGAATGAATGTCAGAGTCTCTACCATCACAATCCATAGTTCCAGACTACAACTTGCATGTAAAAAGTGTATGTTGCCACAGCATCACGGACTCCCCATGTGAACTGTAACGTACCACGACCATCCACCCTACTCCAGGCAGACTGGGTTAGAATTGGCCCTGTGGCACTGAAACCTACCCTGATATTCTTGAACTTGGTTTACAAAAGTCGAGTTGATAAGGTGATCAATAACTGTGTCATTCTGAGTTCCTGAAGTGCCAGCAGGCCCTGACACTCATCATCATCATAGTGATGTGGAAAATGATTAAAACAAGGGAAGTAAGGATAAAGCATAAAGCTGCAGTAGATATATCTGGTCAGAACACACCTTTCACAACACCTCAGAGGAAATCCCAAATGCTTTCTCAACAATCTGGTAATCAATAGTAATTATTTATATCACTCAGGTGGAAGCTGTTTGATGGGTTGTTCACTAATCAAAATCTGAAACAAGGCCTAATATAAACACCTTCCAGTATGACCCTACAATGGTTGTTGTAATCATGGATAATTAACTCATCCCTGCCCCTATCCATTGTGTATATAACTCTACTCAGAGGCTCAATCAACAAAGGACAGACCGCTTTGCAGAACACCTGCGGTCTGTCCGCAAGAATGACCCAAACCTCCCTGTCGCTTGCCATTTTAACACTCCACCCTGCTCTCTTGCCCACATGTCTGTCCTTGGCTTGCTGCATTGTTCCAGTGAAGCCCAACGCAAACTGGAGGAACAACACCTCATCTTCCGACTAGGGACTTTACAGCCTTCCGGACTGAATATTGAATTCAACAACTTTAGGTCGTGAGTCCCCTCCCCCATCCCCACCCTCTTTCTGTTTCCCCCTTCTTTTTTTTTCCCAATAAATTATAAAGATTTTCCTTTTCCCACCTATTTCCATTATATAAAATAAAAAAAAAACCCACTAGAGCTATACCTTGAGTGCCCTACCATCCATTCTTAATTAGCACATTCGTTTAGATAATATCACCAACTTTAACTTTAACACCTATGTGTTCTATTGTACTATTGTTGTTGACATCTTTTGATGATCTGCTTCTATCACTGCTTGTTTGTCGCTACAACCACACCAACCCCCTCCACCTCTTTGTCTCTCTATCTCTCCGCCCCCCACACACACACCTTAAACCAGCTTATATTTCAGCTCTTTCCTGGACTCGAACTCAAGTTCTGTCGAAGGGTCATGAGGACTCGAAACGTCAACTCTTTTCTTCTCCGCCGATGCTGCCAGACCTGCTGAGTTTTTCCAGGTAATTCTGTTTTTGTTAAGGACAGAGGATATTCCAGGAGATACATGCACAGTTTTAGAATGCATGGTAGCACAGCCGTCATTGTTCTGGCTCAGCGATCCAGAGGACTGCATTTGTTATTCTGTTAAGAACATAAGTTCAAATCCCACCATGGGCAGTTTGAGAAACTGGATGTCTCTTTTTTTTTAAATAAAAAGAGATGCAAGCAAAACCAGCAGTAAAGTCAGCACAGAATTATTTTTCAAAGCCCAACTGGGTTACTACGATCCTTCTTGGAAGAAGAATTGCTATTCTTACCCAGCCTTACATATACGTGACTCAAATGGAGATGATGAATGATTTCAAAAGGAAACTGCACTTGAGCAAATTAAACTCACAGGGGCCTCGGGAATGCAGCGGAGCAATGGGGCTGATTGGATTTTTTCACAGAGTGCCGACATGGACTAGATGGGACGAATGGCCTCCTTTTGTGCACTAATGACCCAATGGGCTGAATTTTGTCAACTGCATGCTCATTCCTGACATTGTAACCTTTTCCTTTTGCCTTTTGCTTTTGTTTTTGACATTGCCTTTTCCCACACAATTATAATTAAAATTCTAAGTGCCAATGGCAGGCATGCAAAACACATTCAACTGGGGAAGCTTTTCATTGGTGAAACCCGCCATTGCTGACACTGCTGCATTTACAGGCTGCCTGTTAAAGACTCTCCTGGTCAAACAGGGGGACCCTGCATCACAGCCACAACTTTCCTCCCCCACTCCATTGACATTAACATAAGACTTGAAAGCACAAAGGTAGCACAGGTGTTTTTCAAAATTAAATTTCACTTGTAAACATTTCACATTTGTTACGGCACGGCAGATGGTAAATGCTGAGCTGCTCAAATCCCAGGAGGAAACTTGAAACAGCTGCCACAACTGTTTTTGGAATTTGTATTTTTATTTGGAGATGCGTGCCTTGAATTCAGTAGTAATAAGTCCACCGAGTCTTCGAGGTTTTTTACAAAAATTAATTAAACATTTATTAATAAAATAAATGATTTTAAGCACAAACATGGGTCTACAAGTTACTACTATAACTCATAGCTCCCCTAATTAATCTGACTCCCAGTTACAACTCCATTAAGGCAACAATAAAAACAAATAAATTTCAACAGACCAAGGCAAAGCACACAGTATCCTGGACAGTGATATTCACAATGAGTTTTCTTAGCTTCGGTTCCCGTAGACAGCAACTTGATACTTTGAGGCTGTGTTAGATCTTAGAATGTCTTCTGCTTACACTTAGCCTCAGCTCCTTTTTACTTGTTTCTCCCTTTTTAAATGTAAATCCCATTGTTCCAATATGTCTTTGCAACTTTACTTTTTCCATAATATAAATCTTCCATAGTACTCATATTATCAGTAATCTTTGGGAAAAATAAACACACTGTTTGGCTTAGCCTCTGTTGACTAGGTGTAACACCTTAACATCTGTTTGAAATTCACGACTCTGGTTTATCTAAAAATGCAAACGTTCTTCACACCTCACATTCTAAAACTTTAGCCATGTTTATATATTTAGCATTTCAAACCTAGCTTCTTTTTTGATAACTCAAAAGCTCCAGACTAGCTGCCTGCAATTCAATTAGCCATTGCTCCCAACACACACACACAACCTAACACAGAGAAGCTAATCCAAACCCCATTATTAGCCTACCTTTACAATAAATCACAATAATATTATGAAAATTATTACATTTTCATGACAACTTTACATTGGTTTCACTTTATTCAAGTGCACATCGTACTTAGTTAAACATAGAAACATAGAAACTAGGAGCAGGAGTGGGGCATTCAGCCCTTCGAGCCCGCTCCGCCATTCAATATGATTGTGCCTGATCCTCCATTTCAATGTGAGGTGGAGGCGCTTGGCTCAGCAAAAGGAGAAACACCTCCCTCAAGATGAAGGTGTGGCAGGGCCTCCTGCACATGCAGCTGAAGATCCACAGACAGCCGTCGCTCATAGGTACCTCATTAGACCCTATAGTCTCTAGACAGCACCTATCATTCCTGCAGATGACTGAAAACCAGTGTCACCGAAGGCTGCACATGTCCATAGTCGGTCACATATGCCACCTGCTGCAAGATTGGCACTACGGAGACATGGAGGAGATCTACTGCCAGTGGTCTTAAAAGTGGCTGTGGCACTCAATTTTTATGCCAATGGCCCCTTCCAGGGCTCCACAGGTGACCTGTGCGGGATCTTGCATGCATCCCCGCACAAGTGTATCCAGGAGGTCACAGATGCCATCTTCATGAAAACACAGAACTTTCTTCATTTCGCTCGGGATCAGGAAAGCCAGGAAGCAAGAGCACTGGGATTGATTCAGATCTCAGGTTTCCTACAGGCGCAGGGTGCCAGTGACTGCACCCAGGTGGTACTTAGATCTCACAAGCAGTCAACTTCTTCAACCACAAGGACTTCCACTCGCTGAATGTTCAGTTGGCCTGTGACCACCACAAACACATCCTACAGATCTGCACATGATTCCCAGGGACCATCCACGACTCCAACATCATTAGCTACTCTCAAACCCCTGACATCTTCCAGGGTCCACAGAGGCTGCAGGGATGGGTCCTCGAGGAAAAGGGCTACCCACAGAGTACATGGCTGATGACACCCATGTGGTGGCCTCAGGCTGCAGCAGAGCGACGGTATAATGAGGCTCATGCCGCAATCTGGACTTTGATGGAGAAAACTATAGGCATATTGAAATTGATGTTCTGGATCCTCGACAGGTCTGGTGGAGCACTGCAATACAGCCCCAGAGATCGTGCATCATCTTAGCTTGCTGCGCGCTACACAGCCTGGTGCAGCAATGGCTGGAATCCTGGCTGAGGAGGAGATGGAAGAGCTGTATGTCTCCTCCGATGAGGAAGACATTGAAGGGAATGAGGCTGATGAGGTTCTTGAAGCCGAGGATGCTGGCGATGTGGCCATCACACTGGCCCGATGAGGCAGGCATGCTTGTGAAGCATTAATATTTGCAAGATTCATGGAGGATGATGACGAGATGCAGCGAGGACATTCCTGACATCCTCACCTTGCACCTGTGAACATTTGACTCCTGTGTGGCTGATGGCAGCGCACATACCCTCAGTACTCAGGCTCATGTTATGGAGACGCAGCAGAGGCCCTAATAGTCACTAGATTCCAGGAGGATCTTGACGACATGCAGTGGGGGCACTCCACTGGTCTTCACATTGCCTCTGTGAACATCTGACACCAGTCTGCTCACTTGCATTCTGTGATCAGGTTCACATCATGGAGGCACAGCCGTAAAACTTTAAACTCACCTGATCCTTTGTCAGCCTTCAGCACCTGAGCCCTTCAGGAGCACAGCACACCAGTCGCAGATGCTGATGAGATGGGGACCAGCCCCACCTCAATTGTGCTGAGAGCACACAGAGAGAATGACAGAACTCTGTGATGCCTGCCCACTATATTCTGGCAGCAATGACAAGCACCATCAAGGTGCAGGCATCACTGACGGGTCCAGAGAGTGTGAAGCCAGACTATCACTTTGGTCTGAAGGTTACACACTACACAGGGAAGGGGCCCTGGACTGAGACACCTGCCTTTATCTTGTGCAGAAAGGTTTCACATCTAAATGACACAAACATTGCTCATCAGAACAAGGAGCCATAGACAAGGAGACATAATTGGGAGTTTATTTACAATAGTGAACATTATGTACAAGCGATAAATGTGCCCATGCTGTGCAAATACATCTTCTTAACCTTCCTAACCCTGCTGCTACGCCTTGGTGCTCCCCCAACATCCACATTGCAGGTGGAGGCAACCTACCTACTGCTACGCCCTGTCTGTGATCAGCTTGGCGGGCGTCCTCTGGAGGCCCAAGACCTGAAGGACCCTGGCCTGTTTTGGGTATCCTGCTGTGGTTCAGGTGAACCCTCCTCAGCCTGTGGTACTGGAGTTGATGGGCATCACAGGAAGAGGGGATTTAGATCAGCCGGACGTTCCTGGAATCACCTGGGTGGATGGCCCCGGGGTGTTGAGCTGCTGGTCCTCCTCCTTATGGGTGCTTGATGGCCCCTGGCTGACTCTTGAGGAGAAGGGAAAGTTGGAATGAGATCGAGCTGCCCTACACCCCTATCGTGTTGACACAGTTGGAGGCCAACTATGGTGTCAGCGGTGGATTCAGCCCTCCCAGCAATGCAGGAGCAACATCCTGGACCAAGGTCTCCATGGCAGCCACCATCCTGTCAGTGTTGACCTTGGTGCATTGGCATGCCAATGTTATCACCTTAGACTGAAGGCCATCGGACTCCTCCATTGTGTCTTGCAATCTGAGGAGTGTATCACACATTGCTTCCGGATGTTCACCGTGATTGTCTTTTAAGCTCCAACAACTGATTGAGGACCGAGTCCAGAGGCTCATCATCTGACTCGGACTCAGCAGATCCCTTGACTCCAGCAACCCTCCAACTGCCAGCAACCTCAGTTGTCCCTGTCTCCCCCTGCTGTGGAACAGATTGTGTGCTGTGCTCACCAGCCTGTGTTCCCGAGGCTGCTCTACATCTAGGTCCCACCGAGGTGTGTATTGCTGAGCTGGTAGAAGATGTGGGTGAGTGCTGTGACGGGTCTTCAGTGGTGCTGTGCTCAGGGTTCTCATCCGAGGTGCTCTCGGCTTTGGGGTTGGGGTCAAGGTTGTCTAAGGGCAGCTTGGCAGATGTGCCTATGAGAGAACGTGGAGATTGTTAGTGCTTGGTAGCCGCACTACACAAAGAACAGTGGACTCAGAGTATTGTTGAGAGAGGGATGACGTGATGCAAGCTTGCCACCAACCTTACCGTCACAGTCGGAACAGTCCATGCCCTCTCTAGCCAGCTCCAACGCGCAACTCTCGAACAGAATGAAGACCTTTATGTCCAGCATTCCACCCCACCCGGTCTGGGACCATTGATTGTGCGCAATCTGGTCCTGCATAAAGACAGACGGAGAGAGTGTGAGCAAGGCGCATGCCAGGCCAAATAAGAAGGATGGCAGGAGTGCATGTGTGCTGAGTGGAGCCATGGACAGAATGAGGAGGCCATCTCCATAGGAAATGAGGCCAGATGGAGATGTGAGGGTGTGTGTGAGAGAGTGAATAGTGATGTCCCTTGAGTTGGCAGTGAGTGAGATGCCAGTGAATGTGTGATGGATATGCGAGTGGGTGAGTTGAGATTGAGGAGATTGTTGACTCACTCTGGCAGCATGGATGAGATCAATCATCCCTTTTCTGCACTGGATGACCAACCTCTTGCCTGCAGCGTTGGCACTGACCATCTCTGCCACCGCCTCCCAAGCCAGAGTGTTGAGACTGATGGGCCTCCTGCGGCCAGAGCGGGGGTAGAGTACATCTCAGCAGGCCTTCATGGCATCCAGAAAGCGTTTCAGGGATGCGTCACTGAATCGGGGCGCTGCACTCTTCTTGGCTTTTGGGGCCATGTCTTCACAGAACAGTCCTAGGCTGCAAGAATTGAGAACCGTGGGCGTGCCTGCAGTTTAAATATGGCGCCCGGCGTGAGGAAGCAGCAAGCTAATGGTGTGGTGAGCAAATTGGAGGCTGCCCGCCAGCGATCCAGCTGTTTCCCATGACGGCGTAACTGATGAAATGAGAAATGGTTGATGTGGCGCGAAAATCCACCATTGCGGCTGAGGAATAAATCATCCTTTTTCACAACCACTACCGCATTTAGTGCAAATCTGAGACGATTAAGCCCAGCGTCTAAGATCACTCTCAGCAGGGGTAATTGAAATGTTGTAGCTGAACTCAATGCCCTGGAATGATTCTGCTGACCAAAAGCCTGGACGTACATTTGGACAGTACTGACACCACCCTTTAGGGACCCCATTTTCTTACCTTAACTGACTGCCTCTACTCCCCTGCCTCCACCACACCCAGAATGCCAGGCCCTTCCCACTTCACTCCTCTATGGCCCAATCCCACCCTCTGTCCTCCTCTGGATCTCTCTTCTAATTCTCCATCACCCTGACCCTACTCCACATCGCCCCTCATCACTGACTGACCCTTGCCAGTCCTGAGACCCTAAGCAAGAGTCCATTCCCCTGCACCCCTTCTTTGTGCCCTAGAGCTGAACAAAGTAAACCACTGACCCCATACACAAAACTGACTGATGCACACCACCTTTAAATGATCATGAACCGGGTGCCATGAGATTCTCGTTCTCCACTGACTTCACCTTGAAGGTAGGACTTCATTAAAAGTTGTTTCATGTTAATGAGTATCCATGCCCAGAAAACATATTGAAAGTATAAACCCACCACAAGCCAGCATAAGGCTCAGCATGTTGCAAGCACGTCATCTCTGCATCTCAACCCACTGTCAGGCGATTAAAATTTCGCTTCCCGCCTAATTAAGTCACCCCACATGCCACATTTCCTGCCCCTGAAGTCACCATAAAATACACCCCCCCCCCCCACCCCCCACCGCCCCCCACCCCCCGTGACTACTTCCCATTCCAATCTGATTAACACTTAACTGCCTTCCAAAGTGGCAGGCAAGCCATTCACTTCTGAGCAACTAAGGGCAGGTGATGTGTGCCTGCTTGCTTGTCTGTGACACCCACGGCTTGTGAATTAATTAAAGAAAATCATAATGCATTGGTGGAATTAAAATTCATATAAAAAGATACAGCATAATGATATTTTATAACAGACTTCAGAAGCAGGGTGGAGCTCACATTCATCTCACAAGGGAACTGAACTAGCTTAGTTGAAATGAGAACCTCTGACAATCTTGCAGTTGCCACTGCATCTATTAGAGGTCGCCCTGCTGCGAAATGTGGCTCAATAAGTCCTCACAACAGGTTTTGTCAAAGATTAATCAGCACTCATTGAAAAATACTGACCCCACAACAACGGATTTGCTATGATAGCTTACAGTGACCCAGTGCAATATTAGGCAATGAAAATACAAACTCATACTTGATTATTGTCACAGTGCGATGTTACTAAGGGTACTGTACTCTGACCTGGAATTTTTCCTCCAGGTAGCCTTACCATGACAAAACAATCAAAAGGCAAATAAAGATTTTTGTCCTACCACCTAGTGTGCTATGATATGGCTTCAGTCAAAAAGTTTCTTCCAGGAACGATCGTACAAGAGAATGGTTCTACGATAGACCAACGTATATTAAGTGTGTAATCTTATTCGGTGTAGATACCTGAGAAATGTAGAATTTACAATAAGACTCTTCTTACCTGCCCTGAATTTCAGATCTTCTTGGAGACGGATTTTGCCATCCTATTTTCCCATAAAGATAAATCTTTTTTTCCTGTTTTACCCTTAGCATCTTCCACATGGGAGAACAATTTGATCAAACTGTAAAGAACAAGAATTTGGCAGCCGAGGCTTTATAAATGGGGCATTGAGTACCAAGACAAAGAGGCAAGTCTACAAGAATCATTACGAAGCCTGAGGCAGAAAACTGTATCCTATATATATATATATATATATAAATGGATATATATATATATATATATATATATATATACATATATATATATCCATACTTCTAGTCATGGGGAGGATGCAGAAGAGATTCACTAAGATGATACAAGGATGAGAAGATGTAGTTATGAGAAGACACTATAATACATAGGAACAAAAGCACGATGTAGGAACAGGAGAAGGTCATTCATCCCCTGGACTCATCCTCTGCTCTGCCATTAGATCATGGCTGAATTGCATATTAACTCTGTCATCCTGCTTTGGTTCTGTCATCTTTAATGGCTTTGCCTAACAAAGAAGCTACAAATCTCAGTTTTAAAATGTTCAATTCACAATAGCTTTTTGTGGGGCTGGCGGGGGGACGGATAAAGGTTCAGATTTTGACTGCCTTTTGTGTGAAGAAGTGCACCGTGACACGTGCCAGAATTTTACGTTTTGCGGGCGGGCGCCCAATTGAACAGATGTGAAGTAGGATGGGATGATATCGGGCGAGTGTCCCAACGTCATCCCGCATGTGAGCAATCTTCAGGTCAGCGGTTGCATGGGGACATGGGATCCGCGCCCACCAATAATTAAAGTGCCGCTTAAGGTCATTAAAAAGTCAATTGTACGCGATTTTACATTGCCTGTGCGATTTCGCACTCGTCTCATGAACAAAACGGGCAGGCGGGCAGCCCACTTTTAACAAAACCTCATCCAAGGGTAGGATAAAAAGGGTCAGCAGCATTGCCAGTGTGAATAATGAGGAGTTTAGGAGATAGTTTGCTGCTGGCTGCTTATTTGAACTTGACAGATTCATCTCTGTTCTGAGCATTTCTAGACTTCATTTCAGGACTCATTGGTGTATCCAAGGCCCCTGGAGGATTTTGACCACGTGGACCCCTCCAAGTACCAGGCAACCTTCGGTTACCCTGGTTATAGGGATTGTGGTCTCTGCTGGTGGCACCTGCTCTAAGGAGGAAGAGAGGGGCAGAAGGGAGAGGATACCAGATGGCCCAATACAGCTTCCAGGGGAGCAGCCTTTGGAGAAGCGCAGGCACAAGACATGCAGGGCCAGCAGGGTGTCCAAGGCATAAGCACTATCCTGCTGCCAGGGTTTACAGGCAACGATGCAGTTATCTCAATATGACCGAGATGCAATGCCGAAGGAGGCTCCATCTCTCCAGGGAGACCGGGACCTCCATTTGTCAGATGATTTGGCCTGAGATCAGCTCCAATTGTGTAGGTGCCAGTGGCTCTGAAGGTCACAGTGGCCCTCAACTTCTATGCCTCTGGTCCTTTCCAGTGGTCAGTGGGGGATCTTTGTGGAGTGTCCCAATAGGCTGGCCACAGTTGCGTCAAGCTGGTGACTGATGCTTTGTTAAGGCGGGTAATGACATTTATTCATTTCCGTATGGACGAGGCCAGCCAGGCTGAGTGAGCCAGAGAGTTTGCAATGATTGCTGGGTTCCTCTGCATCCAGGTTCAATCGACTGCACACATGTGGCCATCAAGGCACCAGCATTCTGCAAGTATGTGCAAGTGCCCTGTCAGCTCCCATGACGCTTAAATCCTCAGACACTCACAAGTGCCAAGGCTGTTCACTGCTCCAGCTCAACTGGATGGATGGCTGCTGGGTGACAAGGGCCATTCCTTAAAAAGGTGGCTTCTGACACCTCTCCACTATCCAAGAACAGAGGCAGAGCAGCGTTATAATGGGAGTCATGACTCCACAAGGCTGGTGATACAGAGGACCATAAGTCTGCTGAAGATGAGATCCAGGTTCCTGGACTATTCAAGGTGAGCATGGCAATACTCATAGTCGTTGCATGCTGCGTTCTCCACAAACTGACTCTGGCAAGGTGGGACCCACTGGAGCAAGAGGATCATGAGGCAGCTGCACAGGCCACAGAGGATAAATCCAGTGATGAGTCAGAAGAGGAGCCCAGCGAGGAGCATGGTGAGGATGTGGAGGTAGACCTCTGGATCCTTCATTGTGGCAGGGATGCCTTGATCCAACATTCCTTCAGCTAGGCTGCCAAAGATCTGCTTCCACCTCATACGAGGGGCTGCCGCCTCCATCCCGGGTGTCTGAAATGACTATTTCCTTTGAGCCCAAAGTCCACTCGTGCCTGTGCAATAAAGTTTAGAGCCACTCACGTCCAGCATGAGGTACTGGTGTGCCCTGAACCTACAAAACAGGTGAAGCATGCTCAGACCATTAAGGCAAAAGCAAAGTTTATATCATGTTAGCACTCATATCAAATGAACATAACAATATATGGTGTTGATGGTCAGATTAACAAAACATGGCAGAACAGAAGCCTCCGTGCAAAACATAAACAGGCGGAACCAAACTCAACATTTTATTCATCCTTAAACTTCATGGGGAAAATATATTTAGAGTAAAGGTACTTTAGTTAGCCTTGCTTCATTAACCAATGGCTGAATGATGAGACAAAAAATTAACTTCACCAGAGTTTAACTTACTACAATGTGTTAACTGAGAAATTATTCACATTTTCTGTTCTAACAAGTAGAAGCAAGCCTGTACAAAAGTGATATGTAATGTTTTGGTGGTAAAATAGAGAAGATGGCAACTAAAGAAAAGACATGAAGGAGGAATTATTCAAAGAGAAGAAATAGAATTTCTGCCACACTTCCAGCAAGAAGTAAAGCAGCAGAGTGAGAGCTGCACCAAGAAAATTCTTCATCTTTGGGATTCACTGAGGGTACAGTAGCATTTTGTTATGTTACTGGAGCAGTTGTCCAGAGAAGATCAATTGACGTTTCCAGCTGCTGGTAAGGCCATTGTTCGAGTCACCTGGACAGACTCCGAAGGTTCTCCCCTGGCAGCCTTCAGGGAGTTGCCTCTGGCTGTTTTAAAGTGCCTGCCCCCTCCCAGCCCTTCTCAACATTGAGAGGGTGCGTTTCATGCTGGGCGGACCTTAATTGGCCATCCAGTATGAAATTGTGTTTGCAACACAACAACAGCCAGGAATGGATTCCATATCTGCTTCCGTTCCCACCAACTTGTGTGCATGCCAAGCGTGAAATTCAGGCCTTCGTCCCTGAATGACTTAGATCTAATTTTAAGGTTGTGCTTCCTTATTCTGGTTTCCCCCACTACAGGAAATAGTTTCCCCTTATCTATCCTATCAAATTCTTTAATCATCCTAAATCTCAATTAGTTCAGTGTTCAATCTTCTAAATTCAAGGGATTACAAGCCAAGTCCATGGAGCCTGTTCTCATAACGTAACCCTTTTAGCCCCTGTCTCATTGAGCGGTCTGAGTTTCATACTCTCCAAATCCAATATATCCTTCTTGAAGTGTGGTGCCCAGAACAAGTTTTTTAAAATTATTTCATGGGATGTGGGCATCACTGGCAAGGCCAGCATTTGTTGCACTTCCCTAAATGCCCATGACAATGCAGTACTCCAAATGGGGTTGCACCAAGCTTTGTTCCACTGTAATGGAACTCCACCTCTTTGTAATCAAAGCCAGTGGCAATTTTAATCTCTATCTTGCACCAGGCACTGGTCACCCAACACCCATGTGCTCGCTGACTGACGTTGGCTCCTGGCTTGACAACACCACAATTTGAAAATTCTCATCCTTGTTTTCAAAGATTAAATGAATTGACATTTAATACTCTGTCTTAGCACTTCTTTAATTTAATTGTTCAAGTAAATAAACAAACATGAATTGTAGCATGCTCAGCATTTAAATTTTATGGGGACTCTCACTGGAAATCAGCCAGTGCTATTCATTAAATCTATCCTTTGTTGCTTAATGGGAGCTTACTGAATTCACTATCTTTGGGACCTATGATGTAACGATTTTTTGCCCAAGTATGGCAGATATATTCTTTCTTAAACAGATAATGATATGGGAAGCATGTCTTAAGGACACGTGAGTATTCATGAATCTGCCAGCTTTTATACCAAGGCAGACTAATTGGCTTCATATTTTTAGAAACTGTCAGCTAGCTGGAGTTCATCAATAGATATACTACTAATCTCTTAATACATGGCATTACATTTATACAGACTGTTGGGAGGTTTATTTGCTTTATTTACCTTTGATTGAAAAAAAATGTGTTGGTTTGATTCCCTGTTACTGTAAGTTCAAATAGTTGAGGCAATAACTTTCTAACATCGCGAGGTGCTCTGAGCATCAATCCAACTTTCTGCTGTCACTAATTGATCCCAGAGTTGGTGTATATTACTTACAGCCTCTTTGTTTTTATCCCATCAAGCCCTGCTTTGAGGGTTGATAAATATCTCATTTTAACAACGTTCTTGTTTTTTTTTTCTAGTTTAGGTATATTTGATGATAATTGTATTTAGGAAAGCAAAGAGTAACATTTTATATAGCACCTTTCACAAACATCAGACATCTCAAAGCACTTCCCAGCCAATGATCCTGGATGAGATCCTGGGCTTTATGAATAGGGGTATAGAGTACAAAAACAAGGAAGTTATGATAATCAGTAACAACAGGTTCAGCCTTGTGCCCAGTTTGAGACACCGCACTTTAGGAAAGATGTGGAGATTTTAGAAATGGTGCAGAAAAGACTCATGAGAATGATCCCAGAGATGAGGAACATACTTACCTGGATAGGTTGGAGAAGCTGGGACTGTCCCCTCGGAGAAGAGAAGGCTAAGAGGAGATTTAAAAGGTTTACTCAAAATCACGAGGCTCTGGACAGGGCAGGCAGAGAGAAAATGTTTTCTGTGGCTGAAGGTCCGAGAAACAGAGGACACTCTTTTAAGGTGATTGGCAAAAGAAGCAAAGGAGACATTATACGCATGGAGTGGTTAGGATCTGGAATACCTGAGAGTGTGGTGGAGGCAGATTCAATCAAGGCTTTCTGAAGGAAAGTAGGTAAAGAGAAAATGTATACAGGGCTGCAGGGAAAAGACGGAGGTGTCTGAGTAATGAGCTGCGCTAGCAGACAGCTAGCATAGACATGCCGGGCAGGTGGGCCGCTTGCTGTGCTGTCGCCATTCTATGACTCTATTATGAAGTACTTTTGAAGTGTCGTCATGTTTGTAATGTTAGAAATGCAGGCAATATAGGATAGATATTTGACAGATTTGATCCTTGTGCTTATTGGGAGCAGAGAAATGTTTTGAGAAAATGAATTACAATCTCAATGGATGAATCATAGATTTCAAATAAACAATTGCATGCTCTGACAATCTTTTGGCAGCACTTTGCCCAAATAGCCATACTGTTTTTATTGTCTTAAGAAGCTTATCCACCATCAGTGTTAATCTAATTTATCCCTTTCTCCTTTTTAGGACAAAGGAGTTACATTGAATACCCCCAGTCCTTTGGCACAGCTGCCACATGAAGCTGAAAGCTATGTGAGCAGCCTCAAGTATTTTCTCTCCAACTTTCATAGAAACATTAAATATTTATGGCACAGAAGGAGGTCATTCAGCCCATTTTACTGTGTTGGCGAAGAAGGGCTATCTGGCCTAATCCTACTCTCCAGCTCTTGGTCCATGATCCTGTAGGTTACAGCATTTCAAGTGCATATTCAAGTGTTCTTTAAATGTGATGAGGGTTTCTTCCTCTACCGCTTTTTCAGGAAGTGAATTCCTGACCCACACCGCCCTCTGGGTGAAAAACTCGCTCCTCAACTCATGTCCAATCCTTCTGCCAGTTACTTTTCCTGAGTGCTGCAGAGACATATGCCAATAAGTTTTGTTCCTGGTTGATTTCCAACATGTTTTTCTTAGTGGTACATGTTTATCTACAATAATCCTATTGGATTATTTCACCTCCATCTTCCTGTCACAACCTTATGTGAAAACCAATTAAAAGTATTCATTTCAAGCATCCATATTCCTGCATCGGGTAACTGGGATTGTATTCAAGGGCTAGATCCCTCTTCTTTTACCCCTGCCTCTCCAACAAGTTCTGTTCACTAAGTCACCATTATCAAGGAGGCTCATGCTGTTGAACAGAAACTGCTTATTATTAACATACAACTATATACACATCTCTAAAGTGTAGCCACATCTAGGGGCTATCTTCATGTTGTCTTTTCTTAGACTCTCTCTACATACAGTCTGCCATCATATGACTCTCTACAGCATAATGTGTGCAGTACTGTTTCCATAGTCCCACATTAAGCTTTAGTAGCCTGAACTCCCTTATACTACACCTCCCCCCAAGTCCTTACCCAAAAATATTCACAAAAATATATTATAATATTTCCCTTTCCCACCCCCCCTCCCCCACCCAAGTTCCTGACTTTACAAATTCAGATGTCTGAAGGCTTTATAACTTTTCCAGATCTCTTTCTCTTTCCATTCGGAGGAGTGGTAGTCTCTGTTGCTTGGGGCTGAATTTGTTAGGTTGGAATTGAAATTGTAGTACTTGACGTCTCAAATACTCTGGTTTTAACATCTGGTTCACTTCTTGCGCTCCTTAGTATTATGTTCATCTTTGTCAACAATCCTTCTTCTTTGTGTGGATACAATGGGCTTATGTCGTTCCTTCCAGAGGGAATGTTTGCTCCATTCATTCATGGAGTGGACTCAGGTTTTGTTTTTCTGTGGAGTCCACCATGTTCTTTCTGGAAGCTGACGTTTCAAAAATGGAACCTTCATTTCCACTTGTTTCACAATTTTATCCAAATATTTGTTTACTGTCTTATTTTCCAGTTTCTTTTTAAAGTTGACTAATCTTTTCATTCAGTTCAGTAACTGCTCTGGTGAGTTCAGTTGTCTTTGTTTCAGCATTACCTGCAGAACCCTTATAGAAGCTTAACAGCTTCGCTTGGGTATTCAATTCCTTTTGGAATCTTTCTTCCATGGTTACTGACTGTTCCTTAGATTCCTTCAGTCTACTAGTTAGATCCTCAATCTGTTTCTGAGAATTATCCTTATCTGCTATCAAAATCTGGACTTGCTCTTCCATTCTGCACATTTCATCTTTCATGTTCTTCAGATTGGATTGAAGTTCAAGAATTTCATTGCCCTTTTCACGATGAAGTTCCAACATTTCATAATCGTTAAATCTGCATTTAATCAACTATTATGATTCATCATTCGTTCCTTTTCCTATTCCAGGCATTTTTCACAATACTCAATAGAGCCTTCTGATAATTGAAGTTCATCAAGTTCTAATTTTTCATTAGCAAACTCATCTGTCTTAAGTGAAAGATGGTTCTCTACACTGTACAGTTTCTCCTTAACAGAATCCAATTTTGCTGTGCAACCCTTCATGCTCCCATTTTTAAATTTCCCCTATTAACCTGAACACCCTCATAATACAATGACATATAATAACAATCTGGTAGAAATTTGCATTGACCTTGGGCTTTTGAGAAGATTATTTTTACTTGCCATTAAGAAGTTATTAAATTCTTTGAAAATGTTTTGCAGGCTTTGTCCACATTCTTGTTGCTTAATATTAACATGCTTTACCAATGATGCAAAGAAGGTGGATGACCTTGAAAACAAGTAAACCAGCAATCTGCAGCATGGTTTTTGCTTGGCTTGCTATTTTCACTTCGGGCTCAGTTATACAGGGATTCATAGACCTCGCCCCATAGTCTCTCCCAACTAAAATGTCAGGATCAGATGAACCTGCCAAGGAGAAGTATGGCTGTCCTGCAGTCAGTCAACTGGCTGTTAATAAATGGGAGGTGGGTTTTCCACCCCTGACGGGCATTAAGTCCCACCCCAGAGAGCTGCCCATCAATCAGAAGCCAGCTGCTCTTGATGTACCAGTAGCATCAGCGGGAGTGATGGCCACTGTCAGCACTGCACTAGGATGATATGGAAGAGAGCTACGATAGATCAGAACTTTGGAGGTTGGGAAGGGGGGGTTGGCGAGGGGCGTTTGGGGCTAGGATTTGAGAGGCCATTGGGGTAGGAAACCTGGAGGTGGTGTTACACATGGTGGAGGGTGGGTGGGGGGACTCTCTGATGTGCCCAAAGTGCCAGTTAAAGAGGAACATGCCCCTGCCCAACATTTGCCCACACAGGTTAACCTTCCAGGTAGTCCATTCGGTAAGGGCCTCTAAAGCCACTGGTTAAATGTCAGTAGCGATGGGATGAGGCAGCCAGGGCAAGGGGGTGGCTCCCAGCTTCCTAATGCTGGGTCCCTCCATCAGGCGCTGAGTGGCAGACAATGAGGGACTCCCTCAGAAGCCTGCAAACAATCACAGGAGGGTTTGCTTTTTGGACTTCCCGCGGGATTCATCCCCTGCCCGCCTCCACGTGAATCCCAGCAGTTGCAGGATGGGGCCTTAAATGGACTTTAATTAGCAGGTCACCTGCCTTATGAAATGTTCCCTCACCTCAAAACTTGCCACAGGGTAGGGCGTTAAATTCCACCATCATTGTGGTAAATGGGAATGGGGCATCTAGCTTTCTGCAGCCCTGGCTCAGGAAGGGAAACTCTGCTCTTTGAACACCGACTCCATTGGGAATTTATTTAGAGATGGGGGTGTGGGGTAGGGCAATGAATGTTGGTGCACAATACAATGAAAAGATATTTTGGTCGTGCGTCCATCTGTGTTTTAAATGCATGTCGTGAATCCTATGGGATTGGGTGAAATTCTGGTTTCACCGCACCCAATTTCCATCTTTGTTAACTTCAATGGAGAGTTAAATGGGGTAGCCTGTAAAACTAGCAGCTCCCATTAGTTAGTTAAAATTGTCATCATGAGTTTGGTTAAAGGTGTCGTTCTCAGAATCTGGGTCAGCACATAATGAAGAGCCATCTGTATGAAGCATTTGAGGACTCAGGATTCTACAGAGTCATACCTCAGTACTTTTAGTGTTTTCTTAAAGGAGGGGTGGAGTGGGAGGATTATGGGAGAAAGCTGAATAAAAGAAAAGATCATTTAACAGATTTAAATTGTTAAAATATGTCCATTGAGTCAAGTTTCAGGACTTGGTAGGGCATTTTATCCTTAATTTCCTTTAGTAAACCACTCTGTTAGCAAACATCTAATCTAATATACATGATTCACAGATGGTAAATCCCATTATCATTGAAGGTAGCATTCACTAAATAGCAATGATGTGTACCAGGTTAAAATCTGCTTCCAATTGGTCTTTCTCTGCTTGGCTCATGGTTGTTTGGGCAAGGTGGTTTTACACCATTGCAGTGTCACTGACTTCAAACTCATACCATGGCATTCATTAATGACCAGACCATAGGAGGCCCAAAGGAATGGACATCCAAGTTCTTAATGGTTCTCTGAAGCAGTCATCAGACCTCCAGTCATAAAAGAAGACAGGACATGCTCCATCACATCCTCTGAGTGCTCTAAAGTACTTCCGAGCCAGTGAATTACTTTTGAAATGTCATCTCTGTGGTAATGTAAGTGAACACCACAGGCAAGTTGCACACTGCAAGGTTTCATAAGCAAATATGAGATAAAAGACCAGGTAATCTGTTTCTGATATTGTTGGTAAAAGGATAAATGTTTGGCCATGATTTCAGGGGAAATTCCTTACTTATTACTGAAAAGTGCCATGGTTTCTTTTTAACCTCCGCTGTAATAGGCAGACAGGGTCTTAGTTTAACATCCTATCCAAAGGACAGCACCTGCAATGATGCAGCATTCCTTTAGTACTGCGCTAATGTAGATTGTGTACTTATGTGAGGCTCAAATCCATGACTTTCCGATTTCAGAATGCCCTCACTGGACCACATTAAAAGTATAAAGCAGGGAATGGGGATCATATGTTGCTAGCTTTCACATGGAAGCACAGTCAGGAAATAAAATAAAGAGGGGAAAGAAATTGTCAGCTTCCTGCTCATGTCATACACATTGTAGGAATGCCATAGTAATTTGTTAGACTAGTTCTGCAAACAGTTCTAATCTTCAGTCTTTGAAAGGAAATCAAGTCCTTTCTCATTTTATGCATACAAAGCAGAATTCATGCACCAATTAGCCAAGGCCAAATTACTTACTAGTTCTAGTGACACTGAGGAACTGGCTACATTAGCAGGTTTTTCATAACAGCTAGGCAATTAGACCTGCCTTTCCTGCCCTTCTCTATTTCTGCTTTGCTTTTGCATATACCAGATCCTATGAGGCACATTGGGAATAATAATGACTTTGGGCAATAGTTAAAATGATATATATTGGAAGGAAGTGCTTAACTTTATTGCGAAGGTGTGATGGAAATAAGCTGAATATGTTACAATTCTTGGAAACTTGTTGTGGCTTGCAAAACTGTCTGTTCTAAAGAATTGCTATGCTTATGTTTTCCCAAGTGGCCTTAGATACAGACAACGACCCATAACTTGTGAGGCAACTGAACTTGAAGGAGGCAAAAGTCAAGAGCACCAGACATCCTGTGGTTAAACAACAACGTGCAGGAGGAATGTGTGGGGAAAACTGACCATGCATTATATTTTGGGCTAAGTTCAGTTCAATGTGGAGCAATCAGAGACGGATCAGGTACCTCAGAAACCAATCAAGGGGCATAGAAGGATTGACATGAAGAAGGTTGCTGTGCAGCTAATGGATAAAAGGAGGCTAAGAACCCTCATCGCCATGGTGTCATCAGAGTTGAGACCATAAGACATAGGAGCAGGAATTAGGCCATTCAGCCCATCGGGTCTGCTCTGCCATTTAATCGTGGCTGAAAAGTTTCTCAACCCCATTCTCCCATTTCTCCTTGTAACCTTTGATCCCCTTATCAATCAAGAACCTATCTATCTCGGTCTTAAATACGCTCAATGACCTGGCCTCCACAGACTTCTGTGGCAATGAATTCCATAGATTCACCACTCTCTGGCTAAAGAAGTTTCTCCTCATCTCTGTTCTAAAAGGTCTTCCCTTTACTCTGAGGCTGTGCCCTCGGGTCCTAGAATCTCCTACTAATGGAAACATCTTCCCCACGTCCACTCTATCCAGGCCTTTCAGTATTCTGTAAGTTTCAATCAGATCCCCCCTCATCTTCTAAACTCCATCAAATATAGACCCAAAGTCCTCAAACGTTCCTTATATGTTAAGCCTTTCATTCCTAGGGTCGTTCTCGTGAACCTCCTCTGGACCCTTCCTGAGATACAGGGCCCAAAATTGCTCATAATATTCTAAATGTGGTCTGACCAGAGCCTTATAAAGCCTCAGCAGCACATCCCTGCTTTTATATTCTAGTCCTCTCGAAATAAATGCCAACATTGCATTTGCCTTCCTAACTACCGACTTAACCTGCAAGTTAACCTTAAGAGAATCCTGGACTAGGACTCCCAAGTCCCTTTGCACTCCAGATTTCTGAATTCTCTCCCCATTTAGAAAATAGTTAATGCCTCTATTCTTCCTACCAAAGTGCATGACCTCACACTTCCCCATGTTGTATTCCATCTGCCACTTCTTTGTTCATTCTCCTAACCTGTCCAAATCCTTCTGTAGGCTCCCCGCCTCCTCAATGCTACCTGTCCCTCCACCTATCTTTGTATCATCTGAAAACTTAGCCAGGAGGCCCTCAGTTCCTTCATCTAGATCATTAATGTATAAAGTGAAAAGTTGTGGTCCCAACACTGACCCCTGCGGAACTCCACTAGTCACCAGCCGCCATCCTGAGAAGGACCCCATTATCCTCACTCTCTGCCTCCTGCCAGACAGCCAATCTTCTATCCATGCTAATACCTTGCCTCTAACACCATGGGCTCTTATCTTACTGAGCAGCCTCCTGTGTGGCATCTTGTCAAAGGCCTTCTGGAAGTCCAAGTAGATAACATCCATTGGCTCTCCTTTGTCTAACCTACTCATTACCTCCTCAAAGAATTCTAACAGATTTGTCAGGCATGACCTCCCCTTGATGAAACCATGCTGACTTTGCCCTATTTTACCATGCACTTCCAAGTATTCTGAAATCTCATCCTTAATAATGGACTCTAAAATCTTACCAACAACCAAGGTCAGGCTAATCGGCCTGTAATTTCCTGTCTTTTACCTTATTCCCTTCTTAAACAGGGGGGTTACATTAGCGATTTTCCAGTCCTCTGGGACCCTCCCTGACTCAAGTGATTCCTGAAAGATCACCACTAACGCCTCCACTATCTCTTCAGCTATCTCCTTCAGAACTCTGGGGTGTAATCCATCTGGTCGAGGTGAGTTATCCACCTTCAGACTTTTCAGTTTTCCTAGCACCTTCTCCTTGGTAATGCCCACCATACTCACCTCTGCCCTCACGCACTGCACCCCCACACCCCCCCCCCGACTCTCTTGAGCTTTGGGGTTGTTACTCGTGTCTTCCACCGTGAAGACTGATGCAAAGTACCTATTCAGTTCCTCTGCCATTTCTTTGTTCCCCACTACTACTTCTCCAACATAATTTTCCAGCAGTCCAATGTCCACTTTTGCCTCTCTCTTACCCTTTATATATCTAAAAAAAACTCTTTCAATCTTCTTTTATATTACTGGCTAGTTTACCCTCATACTTAATCTTCTCCCTCCTTATTTCTTTTTTAGTTGTCCTCTGTTGGTCTTTGTAGGCTTCCCAATCCCCTGGTTTCCCACTGCTCTTCACCGCATTGTATGCTTTCTCTTTAGCTTTTATGCTGTCCCTGACTTTCCTTGTCAGCCATGGTTGCCTCGTCCTCCCTTTAGTATGCTTCTTCTTCCTATGGATGAATTTTTGTTGTGTCTCCCAAATTACTCCCAGAAACTCCTGCCATTGCTGCTCCACTGTCTTTCCTACTAGGCTCATCTCCCAGTCAATTCTGGCCAGCTCCTCCCTCATGCCTCTGTAGTTGCCTTTATTCAACTGTAATACCGTTACATCTGATTCCAGCTTTTTCCTCTCAAATTGCAGGGTAAATTCTATCATATTATGGTCACTTCCTCCTAAGGGTTCCTTCACCTTAAGCTCCCTTATCAAATCTGCCTCATTACACATCACTAAATCTAGAATTGCCTGTTCCCTAGTGGGCTCCACCACAAGCTGCTCCAAAAAGCCATCTCGTAGACATTCCACAAATTCTTTTTCTTGGGATCCACTACCAACCTGATTTTCCCAGTCTACCTGCATATTGAAATCCCCCATGATCACTGCAACCTTGCCTTTCTTACACACCTTTTCTATCTCCTGATGTATCTTGTGCCTGACATCCTGACTACTGTTTGGAGGCCTGTACATAACTCCCATTATGTTTTTTTTACCTTTGCGGTTCCTCAACTCTACCCACACAGATTCTACAACATCTGACCCTACGTCATTTCTTGCTATCGATTTAATTTCATTTCTTACTAACAAAGCAACCCCACTCCCTATGCCAATGTGCCTAACCTTTCGACAGGATGTATATCCTTGGATATTTAGCTCCCAGTCCTGATCCCCTTGCAGCAAAGACTCTGTAATGCCCACCACATCATACCTGCCAATTTCAATCTGCGCCACAAGCTCATTTACCTTATGTCGTATACTTCAGATACATATATATACAGATGTATATTTCAGATGTATATTTCAGATACAACACCTTCAGTCCTGTATTTCCCGTCCCCTTTCTCATTGTTGTCCCTTTATCTGATGTGCTTGAAGTTAGATTCCTAGCCCTTTCCAAACACTCTGTCCTACTTTGTGTTCTGGAGACTTTAATAGCCTCTCTTGGGCTCTCATTTCTTTTCAGTTCTTTCATAATTTTCCATGAAGTTGAATCCACTCCCCCACACGCTAACCTGCTGCTTTGTTTCCCATTAGTCATACTTGGAGTTTTACCCTTCCCTCCACCCCTCTCCCTCCCCCCCACTTTCTAGTTTAAAGTCCTTTTGACCACCCTATTTACCCTTTACGCTAGAACATTGGTCCCAGATGTGTTCAGGTGGAGACGTCTCAATGGTACAGATCCCTCCTATTCCAATATAGATGCCAGTGCCCCTCGAAATGGAACCCCTCTTTCCCGCACCACTCCTTTAGCCACGTGTTTACTTCCCTTATTCTCGTGTCCCTATGCCAACTTGCATCTGGCTCACGTAGTAATCCGGAGATAATAAACCTTGAGGACATGTTCTTTAATTTAGTTCCTAGTTCCTGATAATCCCCAAACAGGTCCTCTTTCCTAGTCTTACCTAGGTTATTTGTCCCGACGTGGACCACAACAACTGGATCCTCCCCATCCCTCTCCAATATCCTTTCAAGCCTGTTAGAGATGTCCCTCACCCTGGCACCGGGCAGGCAACATACCATGCAGGACTCTCGATCCTGCTTACAAAGGATGCTATCAATTCCCCTAATTATAGAATCCCCTACTACTACCACTTATCTTTTTGCTCCCCCTTTTGATGGCCTCCTGTGCCATGGTGCCGTGGTCAGCTGGCACATCCTCCCTACAGCCCTGTTCCTCATCCACTCAGGGAGCAAGTACCTCGTACCTGTTGGACAAGGTCGAGAGCTGAGGCTCGTCTGTTCCTGAATACAGTATCACTCTACCTGCCTCACTTGCAGTCATACCCTGCTGACCCTGGCCACATACCGAACTTGAGGTACTTAATCTATCGGGTGTGACCGCCTCCTGAAACAAAGCATCCAGGTAGCTCTCCCCCTCCCGGATGTGCTGCAGTGTCCGGAGCTTGGACTCCAGCTCATCAATTCTGAGCTGGAGTTCCTCCAACAACCAACATTTGCTGCAGATGTGGTCACTGCAGCTCACAATGAGATCTGCCAGCTCCCACATCATACAACTACAGCACATCCCCTGCCCAACCATCTCAACTTAGATAAATAATTTATTAATTAGCTTTGCAGTGTTTTTTTTTTTCAAATTTGGTGCAGATTTCCTACCAATCAATCAGGTCACAGCTTTCCTGTGATGTCACTTTTTCAGTTTTGGCTTCAGTTACTCTGTGCCCCAAGGTCACCGCTCCTGTGCTCCTCCCTCCAAGTCTGCTCCCAGGATTTACTCACCAATCAGCGGCTTTTTCTTTAAAATCCACTTTCAGAAGAGAGTCCCTCGCAGGTCTGGTGCACTTCTGAAGGCACTGCCTCTTCCTCTCTCTCTTTTTTTAGGTTTGAGGAGGTGGGAGGGATGGAACCACTACAGTAATGTAATGTTTGGGGCTATTCCGTTCTTTGACATTGGGTCCTACTCAATTCCCTCATGAGTCACGGTGTCTGCAGTAACTTCTCCCAGAATGCTTCAGTCACTTTTCACCAGCGCCATCTGCTGGATGCTCTTCCTCCTGTTGAGTGCAAGAGTCCTCCTCGATTCCCTCCTGAGTCGTGGTGTCTGTGGTGACTTCTCCCAGAATGCTTCAGTCACTTCTCACCAGCGCCCTCTGTTGGAAGAACATTGAAAAGTCTTTGTCAGATCAGATCCAATTGGCCTCTAGTCAATCTGGACTGACTAGCTAGGGAGTAATTGAATGATTTCTAAACTACTTGGATTATTTAAGCTTTAAACTTTTTGCTGATATAAGTGGTTGGATTTGCAGTGGAATCATGTCAGTTGTGATTCTCAATCTTTCAAACATTATACTCTTTTTAGCAAAACAAAAATCAATAAATTAAACAAAAATCAATAAATGAGAGGGGGTGACAGCCCCTGGTGGGGAACTGTAACTAAAACAAAAACGTGAAAGAGAGCTTAACTAATTAAAACAAAATGTCACTTTCAGGGATGATGATGCACCCCAGCCCCTGGGGTGCCCTCCTGTCATGGAAGGGCCTCCAGTGTATCAGTGGACACCACGTGCTCCCTCTCCAAGACCACACGACCATGAACACAGCCGGGGAAGAGGAGCAGACAGTCAGGCCAGGTGATCTCAGGCATTGTGGGCACAATTTTACATTCGGCGTGTGGGCGCATGCTCGACACGCCATAACGTAAAATGACATGGGATGAGGTCGGGCGTGCATCCCGACATCATCGCGAACTCGCACGATATTTCATTCAGCAGGCGGGCGCTGGAGTCAGCTGCATGCTGGCCAATAATTGAAAGGCCTATTAAGGCCATTGACAAGGTGATTGAGTTGAATTTTATGCTGGCTGTTCAACCTTATGGTTGGCGGGCAGGCAAAAAGGCCAGGCAGCCTTCACATTTTTCATGAAATCTCATCAACAAGTGGGATGAGGTTTCCTAAAGCTAATGCTAATTAAATAAAAATTTTCTTTTGACAGTAAAAACTCATCCCATCTCATGTGACACAGTCACACGAGGGTACATGTTTCATTAAATTTTTATTGTCTTTAGTTATTTTTTTTAAAATCATTTTAATCTCAAGAGGTTGAAGTGCTCTTTCACGCGTATGCACAAACTGCGTGCTGGACCCAACTCTCCCTCCTCCCTCTGCCCACACAGGTAGCACTCAGTGCTACCACATGCGATCCACGTAGTGCAGGCCTTAATTGGCCCCGCCACTGCCCACTCCCACTGAGACTGTCCAATGACAGGAAAATCCTGGCCTACGTGAATCCACTGCCTGTTATACATTTTCATTTCTAGTTCACTTCACTGAGTTTTTTTCTACAATGAGATCCCACTAACCAAACAGCCAAACATTTAAACATTTAACCACCACTGAAACATAACTAGTGTAAAACAAAAACCAATTTCACAAATGTATTTTTACATGACTATTTAGACAAGACAACTATTTTTATCCCTTGTCAACCTTTTATCTAAAGCAAATTTATTTATGAATAAAATGACCCTAAATTTTAGCCCAGTGTTACAACTGTCTCTTCAAACATTATGTTAATCAGAAATGAAGACATGTTGCAAGCAATTTCTGTAATGTTTTCACATCAATTAATAAGCATGTCAGGTCTCCCATCAGCTGTGGCGCAGTTGGTTGCACTCTCATCTGTAAGTCAGAATGTTGTGGGTTCAAGAGCCACTTCAGAGGTTTAAGCACTAAAATCTAGGCTGACACTCCAACGTAGATTGGAGGTGCTGCCTCTTGGATGAGACATTAAACAAAGGGCTCTCCTCCTCAACAGGTGGATGTAAAAGATCCCATGGCACTAATTCAAAGAACAGCAGGGAAATTTTCACCAGATTCCAGGCTGATATTTATTCTTTAATCAACATCGTTAAAAAGAAAGATTAATAGGCCCTTAGGACACTGCTGTTTGTGGGAGCTTGCGGTATGCAAATTGGATATTGCATTTCCTACATTACACCAGTGACTACACTTCAAAGTTACTTTATTGACTCAGGAACATCCCGAGGTTGTGAAAGATGCTATATAAATGCAAGTCTTGGTTTTTATTTTTCTCCTGTCTTCTATTTTTATATCCTGTGAAGATGGCTATTCCTGAAAATAACAGAATTTGCCTGTTCGGTAGTAACATGTGCAAAGGTAATTCACCACTGAGTAAATTAATGTCACCTGTTTAATTGTCTGCTGGGTGCTAGAAAGAGGCTAAATTCAGGTCGGAATCTTACAGTCCCACCAGCCACAGAACTGGAAATCCTTGCTCAAAGGCCAATGGTTGGTCCATCAAATTTTCCATCCCGCCCATGACGATTCCCACCACAGGCAGAGCCGCAAGATCTCAGCCTCAGTCTTAACTGGAAAGAAAAGCAAGAAAGTCTTCAACTAATTTTTGTTACAGTATTTGGGCATATCAAATAAATTTTATCATCACCAATAAGCTCCAGGTGAGAGCATATGAAATTTATGATGGGTGAGGCCCCAGTTATAAAAGGATTCCAAAAATTAATTTCATATCTTCAAATGAAACAATTGTTTTCATGCCCGGATCCTCTTCATTCAATTTAATTTACATCACAACAGACTTCAAAAAATGCTTGTTGACTCTGAACAGTCCTGAGGTAAACATAATTATCAATGACATAAAGATCTTCCATGATGTTGCCCATGGTGAGTCAATGGATACCCTCTGTTTCATAGCCACAAAGTGTGGTAGACATTTTCCTATCAAATTATGGTATTTTAGAGCAGGGTCATCGTTTGCTACCACTGTGGAAGGGGATGGAGTTGCTGCTTTTTGGCACCAGCAGTGGAGTCCTGGTCCAGAGGAGTACTTATAGGAGGAAAGCTTGGGTTTGGAAGTATTAGCAGGGCAGCTACTGGCATTGACAGAACTGGAGAGGGAACCTTGTGGTTTTGCAGCGCTGAGGTTAAAACATGGGATTTGGCAGCGCTGAAAGTCTCCCTGCATCTGGCACCGCCAAGGGAAAGCCAAGGGCCGGGGGGGGCGGCGTTCATAGGGTGTGGCAGCAAAACCAAGATGGCAGATGGAGACTGACGAGATTATGGTTATAATGGTGGCATTAAAAGCTGCCATGATCACAATGGTAACATGAAGTCGAAGCAAAAGAACAGATACGAGTGTCATCAACCCAATCTAAAAATGCATGATGGACACACATTTGGAACAGCAGAGCTTAGGTAAGGAGCCAAATCTCCAGCCAACTACTCTAAATTGAGGCCTTGGCTTTAGAGCCAAGATTAGACCTGTCTGAGAAAGGTTTTTGACTGACAACTCCATTTATTCAAAAACTCTGCGCAGGCACGTAAACCGGGTTTCTATTCTGAGAGGGGAACAGACCTGAGGAAATTCCCAGCACCATTTTACAAATTTACAGCTCTTCAGTGCTGTCCTCTTTAAGCATGAATGTTAAAAGCCTCTGTTTCCCTGTATATCCTGTCCCCACCCTGCCATCAGTGCATCCCCTCCCTGGGTTAAAATACCAAGAATGCGTTCAAATTTTTTACGACCTGACCTGCAACATTTAGTGAGGTCAGCTCTACAGGCAATATATCCATGACGTGTCTCTACCAATCCACTTGCAGCAGCGCTTTGCTGGGAACAGTCATTCAGCCTTTTGTAACCTGCATTATAGTTTTTAGGAAAAATTACCTCAGAAAATGTTGAACATTCATGCCATGTCTTTCCTTTGATATCTTATTTAAAATAGGATAAATTCTGGTTTATTCCCCTGTTTTGAAAATAACCCCCTTTATTTCAGTCATGCCTGTTAGTGGGCGCTGTGGTTACAAACAGCAAGTTGTGGCATGCTCCTGCAATAGTTAGGCTTGTGATATAGAGTTAAGTAAATCCTGTAGCACGGCCATAGGCTGGTAGGCCCAGCCGGCCTATGATGGTTTATGCATCACCTGAGCCTTTTCCCCCCTCCCTTCATCTAACTCTGTCAGCGTATCCTTCTATTCCTTTTTTCCCTCATGTTCTTCCCTAGCTTCCCTTTCAAAGCATCTGTGCTATTTGGCTCAATGCTTCCTTATGGTATAACATTTCACATCCTCATCACCCTTTGAGTAAAGAAGCTTCTCCTGGATTCCCTGTTGGATTTAGTGGCTATGCTATATTGATGGCCCCCTAGCTCTGGTCTCCCCAACAGGTGGAAACAATTCTTACGTCTAACCCTTCAAAAACTTTAAAGACCTCTATTAGGTCAACACTCCACTTTCTTTTTTCAAGGGAAAAGAGCCCCAGCATGTTCAGCCTTTCCTGAAGAGATAAGTTCTGAGTTCTGGTATCGTCCTTGTGAATTTTTTTTTGCACCTTATTCAGCACCTCTGTGACAACAGTCACAGGATGGTCTAACCAAGGTTCTATACAAGTTTAACATAACTTGTCCACACTAAAATTCTATCCCTTTAGAAATGAACCCCAGAGCTGCTAATTATAAATGTTCTTGGTTCATGCTGGGAGAACTCACTAGCTTGAAACTTCTCGGTTACTATCGATTGGCCCAAAAACTTGCAGGTGCTCAAGGCTCCATTGCTGGTAGTTATCAAACATGCACATTTCAAAAACTTTTCAGTATTTCAAAAGGTTAATCTGCGCCGTTTCATTTGAATGATCTGTGTCAGTGGTAGAACACTTGCTTTGAGATTTTTTAAATTTTAGTTCTCTGCTGTTGCGATTTATTTACTTCGAACATGTTATTTTTTTGTGAACCTGATTGCACATTCGTAAATCTGAAAGTCAAACTTACATGAACTTCCATTTAACAATTATTCTAAATTCTATACATGGCTGGAGTATGGTAAGATAGCTTGCAACAGGTCAAAACTGCTGCTTCTGATTTGAGGGGAACAATTGGAATGTAGTTTGGCTTTTCCAAACCTGTAGGCTCCAGCCATCAATGGGAATCATTGTTAGAGGCATTTCAAACAGAGAAAATATGATTGTATAGGTAGATGTGACCTTCTTCTTGCCAGTTGATGGTTTTGTGGTGTATACAAACCTTATTTCCTCTCAAATGCATTTCATTTAGCAGAGAGATCAAAATAGTGACTGAAAAGCTTTTCAGAAGCATATTGCAAGTGACTTTACTGGTTCAGCTCTTCCTGTTGTTGGTAAGCACTGCTGAGCAATCAATGCTTAAACTTGGTACTTCTTGTATATGATTTTTGTAGTATTTCAGTGCAGGTTTATGCAGTGATATTCCAGGGCCAGCATTTTACGGGCTCTTTTGCCCGGTGGGATGTTACGCTCCCGCCGAACTGAATGAAGATTTAAATGGCTCACCACATCTGTCAGTGGTGGGGGGGTGGGGGGGGTGCGGGAGGAGAGGCTGCAGCAGGGCCATAAAATCCTGGCACAGGGGTTCGATCCATATGTTGCACATTTTCAGGTTTACACAATGGCTACTTGATAAAATATAACATTGGAGCCAGTCAGGCGAAAGAGTGCCGCGTGTGTAAATGTCTGCATTTGTAGCATCTGGATGCAACATCTGGAAACTAGTTCTGCACCGCGAGCTTGTATGCTTCAGCTGCGGTGGCACAGCTTTAAAACTAGTGACATTGAGGATTACATAATAAGGGGCACGAGTTAGAGAGCTCTCTGACGAACGGTTGCAATGAATGATGAGCCCAGAGGTTTGAGTCCTTTCAGGCAAAGTAAGTTAATAGCAATGTCAAGGCCAAAAATAGACTAACGACCTCCCCTGAAAATGGATCCCAAAAACTGAGACCTCCTGGGAGTGTATCACCTTGAGGAAATGAATCTTGTGCTGCTGATTGATTGAAATATTACAGCAAGCTGCCCTAAGCATGTCCCTTTTGATTCTGAGTTCTGGTTAAATTCAGTAATCTGTATACTAGGTAATTATGATCCTTACTGGACAGTGTGTTCTTCACACCAAAAGACTGTTTATTTATGAGCATGCTCTGGGCTGATTTAAAGTTATTTTCTTGTCATGTTCCTGCACAATGAAACTCTTTCGTCTTCCAGGTTCAGATGGAGTGAGAGATATAATTGAATAAAAATGGAACAGCTATTTTAAGGGAAAATTTCTCATTGGTATACATGCCATGCTGGGATCAAACCCAGCAATAGTTGGTTGAGTAAAATGTATTCCCCGATTACAATGCGGTCTTCTCTACATTGGGGAGAACTAACGCTGATCAGGTGATCAATTTTCTGAACACCTCCACTCAGTCTGCAGATGTAACCCTGAGCTTCCAATATTATAATTCTCTGTCCAACTCCCACTCTGACCTCAGTCCCCCTCATTATTCCAATGAAGCTCAACGCACATTTGAGAAACTGTCTCATCTTTCAACTAGACACTTTCAGGCTCAACACTGACATCAACAACATCAGATCATAAGCACAGCTCCTATTTTCTCGGACAGCAGGCGCTGGCAAAGGCTCTGCTGCTACTGGTAACATCCCATGTAGACACAATTTTGGTTTCTTTACCTGTTCCCTTTAGCCTTGCACCATCATCCCTTTCACCATTGAATCTCTCCTGACTTTCACCTTCTCATATGTCTTTCTTTTTGTCCCCCTCGTCTATCCCACTCCCACCTATTTTTTCCTTGCCTCAGCACTTCTTTAAGAACTGTTAAATCTCTAACTTCTTTCAGTTCTAATGAAAGGCCACTGAGCTGAAGCATTAACTCTGCCTCCCTCACCCTTCAACTTGCAACATCTTATACCATATGTTACCGGAAGTCAGAGCTGCCAAAGGCACAGCAAGGGCATCTGGGACCTCAGTCAATGATAGGACCCCAGCAAGTACCTTTTTAACCAATGAGACTTAAGAATACAGATAAAGCCAAGGAATGACAGAGGAGAGAAAAGGGTGATTTAGTGTCAAATCTGATATAGAAAAAGAAATAAAAATAGTGAAATAAAAATTGAATTGAGAGAGAATAAAGGGACAGAAAGAAAAATAAGAAAAAATGGCAATTGTAGACTTTTTAAAAATTGATCCTTGAATGGTGCACTATCAATTGTTCCCTTTCTGGGCCAGAGAGGCTGGGTAGTATGACAGAATCATAAATCCCCAGATTAGTAAAGTACTTAAGTGCCAGAGATAAATACTACAAATGCTTCAAAATCAAAAATAGAAACAGAAAATTCTGGACATACCCAGCAGGTCAGGCAGCAACTGCAGGGAGAGAAACAGAGTTAACGGGTGGATTTTCCCAGTTGGATCACCGTCCTGATATCAGCCACAATTCCAGAATTTGCTGTGGTGGGATGTTGATCGTGACCTTCTCAGAAGCAGCCAATTAAGAAGCCACCTCCGGGAGCCCTGTCCAATTAGGGGCGGCAAGTAGACCAGGGAAGAGGGAGGCCCTATCAGAAGGCTCACAGCAATATCAGGCCAGCAGGCTGTAAATGGATGCAATTTGATGTTTTTTGCATTGTTGAGTTCCAATTGTGTTGCTCCGTAGAACTCTCGAGGACCCAGCCTATGTTTGAATGGGGTTAATCACCAAAACTATTCTGTAGAAACAAAATTTAGTGAATGAGTAATCCATCAATGGAAGACTGTCCCTCAGAAAGTGGTTGAAGCAACTAGAATTTATTTAAGCCAATGCAAATTTGATAGACTTCTTTCAGAAAAAAATGTATTGGGATAAAGTTGGGGGGAATTCTAAATTGCTTGACCCACTGGTTGTTGGGAAGGGGTTACCAGTAGAGGGCAGGAAGCCCAGAAGTCTGGGTTCCTCTCCATGCTGTGGCGCAGTCGAAGGAGGCCGCAGGAAGAGGTAGGTCTGTGCCGGCTGGGGGTGGGGTAAGGTGGGAGGGGATTGGGGCAATTGCAGCTGGAAGAGGTCAGAGAGCCCAAGCCTGAAGGATCGAAGGCCCGCATAATGGGGAAGGAAGGAGACAATTGGAAGCCTTGTTGGTGGATGTTAGAGGCCTTGGGGGGAGATCAGAGACCTCAATGAAGGGATCAGAGGCTAGGGAGGGAGCAAAGACCAAAGTGGGAATTTGGAGGCCTCAGGTGGGGATGTTGGGGAGAAATCAGAAGGGTCAGGAGTGGCGGTGCCTGATTACAGAGAGTTGGCCAGGCAAGCACGCAGAGTTCAGCAGTTGAGTGGAGAAGTGCTTACCTCCTGAATCCAACAGTCTTTGACCTCCTGGGAGAGGGTTGTTTGTCCACCCCTAAAATCAGAAACAGGCGGGTTGGGGATCCAGATCTTTAACACTTTAAACCCCCTACTGGACCTAACCATGCCCTTTTCTGGCATTGAATACCCTTCCCAGTTTATGAGTAATTTGAGAAATTGAGTAAGTGCAGCATGCTTGGGGAAACAGGTGACTTTGGACCTGTGGTTCCTACTGTACATTTTATATCCCGGATCTATGCAGAGATGACACACCAGCGTAACTGGTTTTACTTAACGTGAGCATAGATCAGTCAGCAGATACACATAATCAAATACAGAACAATTGGACATTACAGTTCCCAAGGGTCTCCACCAGTCTCCACCTATCCACCATGTCTATATCTGATTAATTGTTAGAGATTGCTTGGCATAATTAGGCAACAACTCCATTATCACTTTGTCTGACCACCAGCATGTGAGAAGGCAAATGAGATGGAACATTTTTTTGTCACACATTTTCTATTTCCTATGTATCACAAACAATCTAGTTCACATAGCCCTGTTTACATTCTTTTTGGGAGTTATGGACTAAATAAAGTCTGGCCCCAGAGCTCGTTCTTGACTGAATGTATTGTCATAGTTACACCAGGATAAGTACAAAATATGGATCCAATCTCTGTAATGGAGCTAACTCTGATTTTCAAAATTTATATGAATGGGAGATACGTTCACGTACTTCAATGTGTATCATCCTCTCAAGCACAAAAAAGAATCTTTTGCACACTAAGCACATTTTATATATCTTGCTTGTCCATAGCATCAGCTGTGGCTCAGTGGTAGCACTCTAGTCTCTAAGTTATAAGACTGTGGGTTCAAGGCCTTACTTCAAAGATTTGAGCATGCCATCTACTGTCTCAGGCATTCTCACATGTAAGCATTGGGGAGGGGGTGGCATGGTGGCATTGTCACTGGACCAGTATTCCAGATACCCAGGGTAATGCTCTGGGAACCTTGGTTTGAATCCCGCCACAGCAAATGGTGAAATTTGGATTCAATAAAAATCAAGAATTAAAAGATGGATGATGATCATGAAACCATTGTAACAAAAACCCATCTGGTTCACTAATGTCCTTTAGGGAAGGAAATCTGCCATCCTTCCCTGGTCTGGCCTACATGTGACTCCAGACCCACAGCAACATGGTTGACTCTTAATTAGAGATAGGTAATAAATGCTGGCCTAGCCAGCGATGCCCACCTCTCATGAACAGAAAAAAAATGCTCCTCATGGATGTGTAAAGGTTTCTCAAGATTTCTTTCAGTTTTTCAGTTCTCAGAATATTTGAAAACCTGGGCCATCATTTTAGAATATTGTTTCTTTAATACAAAATGTCTTTAGCTCGAAACACAACATTGGAAACTCAAGAGGGGGAACCAATGTTCAGGGATGTTTTGCCAGATGCTTTGAAGAAAGTCACGTTTTGCTATGCTCGAGTCTACTGTTGGAATAAAAGCTGTTCTAATTTCACTGTCAAAGTTCTGTGTTGTAGCTTCACTAGGTTGAAGGGCTCTTTAGTAAAACTGTATTTTCTTGCTGTTTTTTGCATATATTTCTAACTCAGCTTTGTATTTTGTTCCATTTATAACAAATAAACAAAATCTAATTAACCCTGATAAATGACTAGGGTGTTTGCCATGCCACAGTTTGTTGCCTGTCGCCCTGAGTCACAAGGTTATATGATCTTGTGTTAACACTGTGTTATTTGTGTTTCTTTACTGTGAACAATTGAGCAGCACCATCTCTCTTACAGTCAGTTGTCTGAACTGTTGCTGGCAGTGACCTTTCACTTGAACACGCAGCATTTGCACATGTGTGAGCAGTGCGCCACCTTGAGATTACATTGCATAGGCGTCAGGCCCTGCCTAAAATATTCAACACCCCCAGCCCGGTCAATAGTCCATTGGTCGCTCATTATTTATGCAGGCATATGAAGAAAGGTGACTTGAGCGAGACAATCGACTACCATCATTGCCATCATATGGGTCAGCACCTTCAGGAAAGCAAACGGCTTAAGCGACGACGTAAAATGTCCCATTGCATCCTCATAGGCTTGCTAACATTGAACAATGTCTCATAGGAAACTTTATCATAACGAAACTCTTCTTTAAAGGGGGCTAGATGTTTTCTGCTCCCTTAAGCCATTTCTGAGCTTTCACTTTGAGAGTGAGCATCAGCGGAAGCACTCAAATGCCAGCTCTGAATACCGCAGTGTGCTCCTGCATTGATTTAATGTCACAATTTCAAATATATCACTATCTCTGGTAAACATCCCGTGCTCTGTTACCCATCCAGGAGCTTCACTTCCAGCAATGCTTTTGCAGTGAAACCAGTTGACCTTGAATGGGTTTACCTTGTCCTGCACAGGATGGAAATATGTGCCCAGGGCCACCGTATCTTCATTATACAGTGATGACCTTAAAACACAAGTCCTTTTTGCTATGCTTCACTTACTAACTAGGTAATAACTGTCAGTGAGGAAGCCTGAAAGTCTCTAGAAAGTGTGTAGACGTACTTTTCTCCTACTTAACAGGAATAGTTTGTGTATTCTTTCCTTTCCATCCTCAAAGACTTGGCTGGGGTTTCAGCACACTGATGCTTTGCTCAAATGAGGATTCTTCACGTGTCAGCCTGCACTGTCAGTACAAGGCATGGAGAGGGAATATATCTGCATCCAATCGCACTTCCAACTGCTGTAAACACATGCATGTACACCACCTTTCCAGTCGGGGTCACTGGATAGGGGTGAAGAGCAACAAACATGGACAATTTTTCCATCCCTTTGCCCATGGAGACTGAGAGCCACTAAAGGAGCTGCGCCAACCAGCCACCCCTCATTAGGATGAGCGAACTCGGCTGAAGCTATGGGTTAAAACCTGGGTTTCTCAGAACTAGTACAGTGTCCCACACAGGAAAGGCATCTGCAACATTTGCCATTGTATGCAATGGTGAATGTTGCAGATATCCTTCCTGGATGGAGAATACTTAGTAAACGGCGGAACCATAGAAGAGTCATTTGAGCTGGTGTTTAATGGTTGTCATAAGAACATCAGAATTAGGAGCAGGAGTAGGTTATGTGACCCATCAATACAGTCATAGCTGAGCTTCCACACCAACTCCTGTTCTGTCCCCATATCCCTTGATTCTCTTAACTTCAAAACTCTATCAATCTCAATCTTGAATACATTCAATGCCTTAATGTCCCAGCCCTTAGGATAGAGAATTCTAACTATTCACAATCTCTGAGTGAAGATGTTGCTTCTCATTTCATGACCAATGCCTTATTCTGAGGCAGCGATCCTGGGTTCTAGACTCCCCAGCCAGGGGGAACCAGCCCCTCAGCATTTAACCTGTTAAGTCACTAAGAATTTTATATGTTTCAATGGGATCACCTCTCAATTCTTCTAAACTCTAGGGGATATGAGCCTATTTTGCTCAAGCTGTGCTCGTGAGATAGTCCTTTAATGCCAATAATCAATCTAGTGAACCTTTGTTGCACTTCTTCCAAGGCAAATACATCCTTCCTTTGGTACGGAGACAAAACCTGTGCACAATACTCCAACTCCAGGTGTGATCTGGAGTTGGAGTACCATGCACAAGACTTCCTTACATACCTCAACTTCCTTGCAATAAAAGTTGACATATCATTTGCCTTCCTAATTGCTTGCTGCACTCTTTGTTACCTTTCTGTGATTCATCTACAAGGACACCAAAATAATTGTGAAAGTTGAAAAGCAGGATCCTGCTGAGGCTGGAAATCTGATACAAAAACAGAAAATGCTGGAAATACTCAGCAGGACAGGCAGCATCCGCGGAGAGAGAAACAGAGTCAACGTTTCAGGTCAATGACCTTTCCTCAGAAGCATTTTCTATTCATCCTACCAAAGTGGTTACTTTGCACTTACTCATATTCTACTTTGCCATGTTTTTGTTTAATCACATAGCCAATCTATATTCCTTTGCAGCCCCTTTGTGTCCCCCTCACAGCTTACTTTTCCACCTAGCTTTGTATCAACAGCAAACTTGTTTCTGTTACACTAAGTCCCCTCATCTCAGTCATTGATATAGGTTGTAAATTGCTAAGGCCCAAGCACTGATCCTTACGGCACTCCACTAGTTAACCCCTACAATCCCAAAATGGCTCCCCATTTCTTGTCTGTTAATCAAACCTCAATGCATGGGCAGAATACTGTGCTCATCAGTCAGGCAGGCCCGCATCCAACCCAAACGATTGTAAAATGACGTGCGATGACGTCGGGCGAGCGTCCCGGTGTCATCGTGCACTCGCGCGATATTTCGGTTGATGGGTGCGCGCGGGAGGCGGCAGCGCGCCCGCCGATAATTAACAGGCTTATTAAGGACGTTAAAGTAATAATTAAATGTAATTTTTCACTGCTCGGCCAACTTTATGGTTGGCGGGCAGGTGAAAAGGCCAAGCAGGCGGGATGAGGTTTCGTTTAGTGAGTTTTTAAAAAAATTCAAACTAATTTCTAAACATGTCACTGCTCGTGTGGCTCTGTTATATGAGGGGGCATGTTACTAACATTTTTAATATTTTTTTTTTTACTTTCAAAATTCTTCAGCTCCCTGAGGCAGCTCTGTGCCTCAGGGATCTTTTACTGCGCACTCCCCCAGCGCGTGCACACACTTCTGCGCTTGCCCTCCTCCAGCCCCCACCCCGGCAGCGCTGCGGCACACGTTTCATGCTGGCTGGCCGTTAATCCATGTCGGGGCCAGATCGCGGACGGCGCTCGGCTTCCCAAGTGCTCCCGGGCCCGCCCGTCGTGCTCACTTGACGAGAGCAAAATTCTGCCCATTATTAACATTTTACTCTCGATCCAATGAGCCCTAATCTTGTGGAACAATCTCTTGTGGGGCACCTTATCAAATGGCCTTTGAAAATCCAAATAAACCAGATCCATCGCATCCCCCATATCCACCCTGCTAGTTACGCCCTCAAAAATCTCTGTTAGATTTGTCAAACATGACTTCCATTTCATGAAACCATGTTCACTCAGAAAATCACAATGTGATTCAGCAAAATGTCCCTGTTATCACATGCTTAACATTAGTTTCTAATATTTTCTCTACGACTGATGTCAGGCCAGCTAACCTTTAGTTCCACGGTTCTCTCTCCCTCCTTTCTTGAACAGCGGGATAACATTTGCTACTTTCCAGAATTTGGGGAATTCCAGAAGATATAAATCAATGCATCCACTGCCTCTTCGCCAACCTCATTTAAAACCCGAGTATGTAGGCCAGGGGCTGACAATCTCTGTTATCTGAAGAGCCTTATTTTTTTTTTAAATGCCTAAAATAAAATCTGTTAGGAGCTGCAAGTCAAAAATTCAGTTTTTTTAAACCAAATTCATGACAAATTGCCAAGTGTCTCTGGCGGGGTGCTTAATTTGCATGTGTAAGAAATAAGATTCATGTATTGGATTAATGCACTGATAGAGGAAAAGAAAATTAAAAGAGCTAACTGAATTTTCAAATTTTTAAAATATTTTCTTTCATTTCTCCAGTGTATGCATGTTCAGGTATTTTTGTGTCAATTTGCATGAATTATGTATAAACATTTTCGAAAGGAAAATGGAAAAATGATAACCTGTATAAATCTAATGGAAAAATAGCACATTTCCACTTTGAATAAAATGCAATAAGGAATTTACATTTAAGCTGAACGATAGCATTTAGCCTTTGTAATTTTTATAACAGATCCTGTGATAAATGGATTTCTTTTACTGCAATTTTGTCAGTAAAATCATCTTTAAAACAAAGGTTAACTTTGGATATGTAAGATTAAGACTATCTTTTCCAGCTAGTGATTCTGGTGATTAACAAAAGCCTCTGCTGGCGTATTCATAATAATTTATCATCTCCGCTGTATTAGAAACAATGGTAAAAACCATAAAACCTGTTCCCCAAACCAAAGGCATTATCTGTGCCATGGTGAAGCGCCCTCTAACTATACCAGTCCAACAGGTTTATTTTTAACAGGGGGCAGAGTTTTTCCCGCATTGGGCAGGCTCAGTGGGAGCGGGCGGGTGTGGCCGGGAATCTGACTGCCACCCGCGGTTGGTGCGCATCGCCATTTTACGCAGGCAAGCCAATGAAGGCCCGCCCAGCGTAATGCGTGTCTCCGGGATCAACGTGAAGGGGCAGGCAGGGCAAGGGCGGGAGCTCAATGTCCGCCAGGTCCAATGGCGAGCCGGCGGCCTATTCAAAAACGGTGCTGGCAGCCATACGATGACATGTGTCTCGTTGCCCTGCTGGAGGAGGCGGCAGTACGCCGGGATATCCTTGTCCCAAGGGGACGGGAGGTGGAAGCCCCTCCCCCACACCTCCACCCCACCTCACCAACCATGCCTGGGAGGAGGTGGCATCCAGGTTCAGCTCCCATGATGAGGTGAGGCATAGATGGGCGCAGTGCCACAAGCGCTTTAATGCTCTCTTGCAATTGGGAGGGGTGAACACCATATTGGATTGGGTCACTTAGCATAACAGTTAGGAGTGTGCCCCCCACCCCACCCCAATTTGGACCTCAGGGGTCTTACAGTGTGCGTGGCAAATGTCAATGAGGCAGCATCTGAGCAAGGGGGTGAGCCCTGGCTGCTTGGACTGAGTGTCTTGCGGCTCCAGGGTTACAAATCGGCTGAGCCCTGCAAGGTTTTCCTCAGGTGGGAGTGGCCAGGCTGCAATGACAATGCAGGTACAGGGTGGATTAATCAATGCTCCTCTCTCCTTTCAGGAGGAGACAGCGGACTGGTGGAGGACTGCTCACCTTCTAATCTTGATCAGACACTAGCAGGAGGCACTGGAGCTGGAGAGGCACCATGCGCCTAGGTCAACTGGCCACAGTGTGGTTGGGGTCCCACAGGGAGGTAAGAATGCAATGCACTGAGGTCAGAATGGCTGTCATAGCAATCATTCCACTGTAGTTTCTATATTGATTTGACCCTCCAACATGGAAAGAGGAGGGCATCCTGATCTGGGTGCCAGGCTTGCACAGTAACAGTGTAATGACTTCAACTAATCATGTGTACTTGATCTTCCTTTCAGGCTCACCAAAAGACCCTCAAGTTCAAGAGCCTGAAGGTCCGCCGTTCATCCCAAAAGACCAAGAGGATATAAACACACCAGCGTCACACCCTCTCAGCCAAGCAGGCACCAGTGCATATACCAGCACCTCGGTGGGCATTAGATTGGCGGCTATTATCTTGGTGCACAGTGGCAAGGGCACTTCACACTCGCTTGAGATGCAGGCAGAGACAGAGCGTGCCCATGGCGCTGGCAGTTGGAGGACTGCAGAGGCCAGGCACATGCTCAGTCGGTGGCTGATAATATCCCTCTGGAGTCATCCCTGAGGCAGCAGATGCTGGAAGTCCAGCAGGGTGTGTGGGAGGATCTGGCGGAGGTACATGAGGGAATGCATGCCATGTTCTCCATGATGGAGGAGTACATGCAGAGCAGGAGCAATGCAATGAGCCTCATGGCTGAGCACACTGCCTCCTCCATGGAGAGAGTGATGATTCTCATGGAGAGGCTCCTCCAGGGGCTGAATCAGGGGTTCCTGGGGTTGTGCTCGGACCTGCAAGCCCTCACACCGGCATTGACCTCAGATGGTCAGTGCCAGTATGGGAGATAGATTGGGCACCCAGTATCCCAGCTAGGTGCCCGTCCATCAATGATGAGCAGGGAGGTCCAGAGTGACCTGAGGTTGGTGCACAAGCTGCCTGTTGTCTGTGCGGGCTCCTCTCAGGGTGCTCTGGATGACAGCAGCAGCTCCTCTGCCACTTTGTCAATGATCATGGCATCTGATGAGGCTGGAGTGACTGGTGAGATGCCAGCCGTGCCACTGGCCGGTCCCACCAAGGCAGGGCCAGCACAGGTTCCACTGGCCAGAGGACCCCCGCCAAGGTCATCAAGGGCAACAAGATAGCAGAATGAGCAGGCTGTCTCAAATGCAAGTGCCAGAGAGGGGGGAGCAATTAGACGTAGCATCTGCAAATGAAAGCTTAAAGCACCTAAGGCACAACACAATCTTATCACGGGTGATTTTTTTTGCCCCACTTTTAAGCTCTTTATAAGTTGGTGTGAAAGAGAACATCTTTACATTTGATTTTTTCTAAGTATGCCAGGCTCCACACCATTAAATGTTGCTCAACAAGCCTCTGGGTGCTTCATTAGTTCTGTAGGTGAACGGTAACCCATGATGTTATGAGTGACTAGTTTGTCATTAAGCTTTATTGAAATGGGACATAGTGCATGTTGCTCACCAAGCAAATGTTCCTGTCAGCTATCGAGTATGGAGCCTGCAGCCCTGGCATGTGTTGGTGGTTCATCTTTGGTAGGCTAGCTGAAGGAGTGTTGGATCAAAGCCTCCCAGGTGTCACTGCCTCCCTGGAGGTTGCCCAGGTCAGCGTCTACCCCCTCAGCGTTCTCCTGATCGTGCTCGTCTTCGGACTCACTATTGGGCTCATCGTCTGCTGCCAGAGCAGCTGCGTCCCCCTCTTTCCAGCACCAGATTGTGGAGAGCACAGCATGCAACCACTATCGGTGACACACGATCTGGGGGGTACTGCAGTGTGCCCCCTAAACAGTCCAGGCATCAGAAGCGCATCTTGTGAAAGACCTATGGTTCTCCCTACCACCACCTTTGTGGAGACATGGTTCCTATTGTATTGCTGCTTGGCCTCTGATCTTGGATGGCGGAGAGGCATCGTGAGCCACCTTTTGAGGGGATAGCCCTTGTCATCCAGCAGCCATCCATCCAGCCGAGCTGGAGCCCTGAAGATCCTCAGCACCTCTGGGTGTCTCAGGATGTAAACGTCATGGTAGCTGCCTGGGTACCTTGCACAGACTTGTAGAATCTGCATCCTGTGATCACACACTATCTGCATGTTCATGGAGTGGAAGCCCTTCCTGTTGACGAAGGCACCCAGCTGACCAGCTGGCACCTTGATGGCCACGTGTGTGCAGTCAATTGCACCCTGAATGTGGGGGAACCCAGCAGTGGCTGCAAAGCCTCTGGCTGACCTAGTCCATGCGTTAGTGAATGAAAGTCAATGCCTGCCTGAACACCAACTTGACACAACAGTAGACAGCTGATTGGGAGACTCCACAAAGATCATCCACCGACCCCTGGAAAGAGCTGGAGGCATAGAAGTTGAGGGCCACTGTGATCTTCAGCGCCACTGGCATGGAATGTCCACCGACAGAGTCGGTGCTGATCTCAGAGCCGATCATCTGATAGATGGAGGTCACTATCTCCCTTGAGAGGCAGAGCCTCCTTCAGCATTGCACCTCAGACATATTGAGATAGAAGCATCTCCACCTGTAAACCCTGGCAGCAGGATAGTGATGTCTTCTGTGGCCCCTTCCGCCTTGGACTTCTTGTTGGCCCTCGGTCCCTTGTGCCTGCACCTGTCCCCCCAAAGGTTGCTACCCTGGAGGCAGAATAGGGACACGTGGCCTTCTCCCCCTGCTGGCCCTCTCTTCCTCCTCTGAGGAGGTGCCTCCAGCGGAGACCACAATCCCTATTCCCAGAGTAAGGGAACACTGTCTGATAACTGAAAGGCCCCAGGTGTTATGACTCCTCTGGAGTCCTGAACTGAAGCCTGTTATTTCTGTCAAAGCAGCTCTGAAGCAAAACGAAGTTGTCCTGGTCACACAAGCAAGCAGCAGCAAGTTATAATCTAAAGTACAAACAACTCGCATTGGCGAGCCCACTCGCCTCTCTTATCCCACCCATGGATGAGGTTTTTGAACATGTGGCCTACCCACCTGCCCATTGCGCCGATGCGATGCACTGAAAATCGCACGTGCTGAGAAAAATCGAAGACAATGGGTGCCTCAAGGGCCTTAACCAGCCCGTTAACTAATGGCGGGTGCGCCTCCATCCTCATAGCGCCCGCCTTCCGAGATATCGCGATGGTGCACAGTGACGTCAGAACGTACGCCCGACGTCATCGCCCGTCAGTTGACATGCTGGCGTGTCGGGCCCACCCCTGCAGGCTGAATGTAAAATTCTGCACACTATGATGTTTCTCGTTAAAATAATCATTTGAAACTGTAAAGTGTAGCATAATGGTTAGTCTTTTATCCCCATAATAAAAACTCAGCCCTTACTTTCCTTGACTGAATTTGTTTTAGGTCATTTTCACGATAATGCAATCCAACTGGGGAGACAGCAGCGTAGCGGTAATATTACCGGCCTAGTAAGCAGAGACCCAGGCTAATGCTCTGGGGACATAGGGTCGTGGCAGTTGGTGTAATTTGAATTCAATTAATAAATCTAGAACCTAAAGCTAGTCTCGGGGTGGTGACCATGACAACCATCATCGACCGTTGTAAAAGTCCATCTGATTCACTGATGAACTTTTGGGAAGGAAATCGTCCACCCTTACGTGGTCTGGTCCACAGCTAACTTGAAAGGGAATCCCAAGGTCTTCTATAAGCATATAAATAATAAAAGGTCGGTAAATGAAAGAGTAGGGCCAATTAGGGCCAATAAAGGGGACTTGCACTTAGAGACAGGAGGAATAGCGGAGGGATTAAATGAGTACTTTGCATCAGTCTTTATAAAGGAAGAAGATGTTACCCAGGCCGAGGTGAGAGAGGAGGTAACTGGTACACTCCGAGGAACTTACAATTGAGAAGGAGCGGGTGTTAGAAAGGCTACCTTTACTTAAAATAGATAAGGTAACAAGATCAGATTAGCCTCATCCAAGGGTACTGAGAGTGGAAATTGCAGAGTCATGAGTGATAATCCTCCAGTCTTCCTTAGACAAGGGGGTGTTGCCAGAGGACTGGAGAATTGTGAATGTTTACACCCTTGTTCAAAAAGGGGTGCAAGGATAATGGGGAAAATACAGACCGGTAAGCTTGACTTCTGTGGTAGGGAAACTTCTGGAAACCAAAGCCAGAATTTTTAGCTTGTCGGTGTTGGGGGGGTGGGGGGTGGGGCGTATGCGCGATCCGAAAGAATGTAAAATGACGCGCAATGACGCCGGGCAAGCGTCCCGATGTCATTGCGCACCTGCGTGATATTTCAGTCGGCGTGAAATATCCGATTGATATGGAGTCGGCAGCACACCCGCTGACAAATAAAAGGCGAATTAAGGCTGGTAAAGTAATAATTGAATTAAATCTTTCACTGCCCATCCAACCTTACAGTTGGCGGGCAGGTGAAAAGGCCAAGCGACCTTTGGCTTTTTTTTAGGACATCTCAGCCACGGGCGGGAAAAATTAAATTAAAATGTTAACATTTCATTAATAACATGTTCCTGGCTCATGTGACAGAGGGGACATGGTTTGTAACATTTTAAAACTGTTCATTTTTAATTTTTTAAGTCTTCATCTCCCTGAGGTAGCTCCGTGCCTCAGGGAGCGTATTCACGTGCATGCGCGAGGTTCCCTGCTCACCCTCCTCCCAACAACACCCTCCCTCTGCACAGGCAGCGCCGAGCACTGCCCCATGCGTTTCACGCCGGGTGGGTCTTAATTGGCCCACCAGCGTGAAATTACGGTCAGGGCCCGATCACAGGCGGTGTTCGGCTTCCCTACCACTCCCACCTGCCCCAGCTAAGCCCGTCCGACAAGGGCAAAATCCTGGCCTATAGTTTGGGACAAAATCAATTGTCACTTAGACAAGTGCAGGATAATTAAGAAAAGCCAGCATGGATTCATTAAAAGAAAATCATGTTTAGCTAACTTGCTGGAGTCTTTTGAAGTAACAGAGAAGGTTGGTAAGGGCAACGCTATTGACGTGGTGCACATGGATTTTCAGAAGGGGTTTGATACAGTGCCACACAAGACTTGTGAGCAAAATTATAGCTCATGGAATAAATGGGAAAATAGGCGCTTGGATAAGAAATTGGTTGAATGACAGGAAACAGAGGGCGGTGATAAATGGTTGTTTTTCAGATTAGAGGAAGTTTGTAGTGGAGTTCCCCGGGGGTTAGTGTTGGGACCCTTTCCATGACTTAAACTGTGGTAGTCAGGGCATGATTTCAAAATTTGCAGATGATAAGAAGATTGGAAGCATTGTCAACTGTGATGAGGATAGTCATGAACTTTAAAGGATACAGACATGTTGGTGGATTGGGCAGACAAGTGGCAGATGAAGTTTAATGCAGAAAAGTGTGAGGTGATTCATTTTGGCAGGAAGAATATGGGGAGACAGTATAAAATAAAGGGCAAAACTCTAAAGGAGGTGCAGGAACAGTGGGACCTCGGTATCTATGCACATAAGCCATTGAAGGTGGCAGGGCATGTTGAGAGAGCAGTTAATAAAGCATATAGTATCTTTGGCTTTATTAATAGGAGCATTGAGTACAAGAATAAGGAGGTCATGTTGAACTTGCATAAGACATCAGTTAGTCCTCAACTGCAGTATTGCATCCAGTGCTGGGCACCATGCTTGAGGAAGGATGTGAAGGCACTGGAGGGAATACAGAGGAGATTCACAAGAAGGATTCCTGGATGAAGACCTGTAGTTATGAGGATATATTGGAGAGGTTGGGTCTGTTTTCCTCAGAGAAAAGAGGCTGAGAGAAGACTTGATAGAGGTATTCAAGATCCTGAGGGGTATGGACAGGGTAAATAGTAAGAAATTGTTCCCATTAAAGTGAGCCTCGAGAACTAGAGGGCACAGATTCAAGAAAAATTGCAAAAGAAGTAAAAGTGATGTGAGGAAAAATTTTTGCACCCAGAGGGTGGCTGGAGTCTGGAATGAACTTCCTGAGAGAGTGGTGGAGACAGGTTCGATTGAAGTATTTAAAAAGGAATTGGATTGCTATCTGAAAAGAAAGACTGTGCTGGGCTGGGAGATAAGGCAAGGGAGTGGGACTAGGTTGAATGCTCTTTCAGAGAGCCAGTGCAGACACGATGGGCTGAATGGCCTCCTTCTGCACTGTAAAGTTTCTGTGACTTTGTGATAGATGTGATTCCTGACCGGCAGCAATGTGTTTGGCTCTTAATTGCCTAATTCAAGGGATGGGCAAGAAATGCTGGCCTTTGCCAGCCACACGCACATCTCAGGGAAGAATAAAGGAAAAAAGAATGGAAAAAGTTGGGAGCCAAAAATGAGATGTAGAAGAGCCTCATCCAGCTCTGGAGCCAAAGATTTCCAAGCCATGGTCTGGAACATTTTTGTCAGTGTATTTTGTCGGCTTTCAGTTCCAACAAGTTCCCCAGTGCTTTTTTCTTTAATATTAATTACATTAAGTTTCACACTCTCATTATACCCTACAATTTCCAATATACTCTCAGCTTGATATTTGTTTAAGTTTAGCCAGCTATTTTGCAATACTTTACCCTGCCACAGGATAAGAAGATTCAGAAATTCGCATTTTTATGTTATTGCCTGCTCACAACAAGATTTAGACATGTTATGAAGTATTGTGATTCAGAGGACCTTCTCTCAAATAAATTAATAAAATTGCAGAGTTTTCCTAAGATGGATGGTGTCGACATTCCTTCCCATACCCTCCAGAATTGGTTTATAATTTGATTCAGCCTTCAATCTCGTATATAAGTTTTCTGAGGTTTTCTTTTGCAAATTACAAGTATTCAGGACACTTTTTTCAAGTGACAACATGGCAAATAAATAAATGCCATCTATTTTTGAGTCAATATTTTCTTTGTGTCTCAAACAGAGGTAGACTGCAGGGTGAAAACACGGACCCAGAAATTGGACTGCGTGTAAAAAAAATGGAATCTGGCACCAAATATGGTTGCAGCACAATCCATTTTTGTGTTTAATCAAGCACAGACACATGAAATATCTTTCAGCAATAGAAAGATAGATAAATAAATGCAATTATTCACTGAATCCTTTCTATCCTGACACTACAAATTGTTAGGGAAAGCTCAAGATCTTTATAGTTTACTTCTCATGCACACTTTCCTTGCTGATTTATTATGTCATCGCAAGTGTTATTGTGAAGCAGAACCACAGAAATGAGATTATTCCTTTAAAATATCTGATGCCAATTTGTTTACCATCCTCTCCCATTGTCCCACTTGTTATCTCAAAACTGCCTTGGCGATCTCATTTCACAATGTGGCCAGAGGAATTAGTCAACAAGGAGGAATCACATCTCATGCAACCTATGTCCTAGACTTGAGCAGAAGCGAAATAGCACAGTCACCTAAATGGTGCCTGCCATATTGAACCATAAAACATCCTGGAAGTGCCTTCATCGTGGATAGTGAACAACTTAAACTTGTTTGTTATTTCTAGATATAGTGCAAATCCACTAGCCAGTTACAAGTAAAAAGAAAGCAAACATCTCAATCATGTGAGATTAAACCAAATCGTAACCTTACACTTAAATGTATAGGGTATTTTACACATGCAAGTCCCAAATCACTGACATAAAACAGATGCCTAAGGGTTCGCTTCATTCTGAGCTGGAAGAGCACCACCTGCCATGTTGATTTAAGGTACCTTTAATGTGCCCAAACTTACGTTAGAAACAGGCATTGTATTCATTGAGGAGAATTTACCCCCGGCAAGGGTGGGCAGGGGCAGGGACGGGCACAGACCCAATCAGGAGCGGGCAAATTAAGGCTCTTTCGCACATGCATGCGAAAGAGCAACAAAATCTCCCTGAGGCACAGAGCTGCCTCAGGGAATTTAGTTTCAATTTCCAAAATTTTAATAAAGAAAAGAAAAAAAAATTAAGACATGTCCCCTCAAGTGAGTTAGGACATGTCAATGACCATTAATGAAAAAATGTATTTAATTTATAAACCTTCATGAAACCTCATCCTGCCCGAGGTCCTTGACTGGTGCCCACATTGGCAGATCCTAACTAATCCCAAAACTCTCCCTCCACCACTACAGAGCTGCTACAATTGGTGCTCGCAGCCTACTGGTTCTATTCTAATCAGCTTTGATTGGCTTTGGTGCTGCCATCTGCTCTATTAGGACTGTAGAGTGTGCAAAGCACTAGAATTTCACCCATACCCTTTCACTTGAAGTCAAAGGCCAGCCACCTTGGTACTGCAGCCTGCGTGGCATTTGGAGTGCGTAGGTTTCGCAAATAGTAATCACTTAGTTCTTAAAATTAAGAACACCAATAATTTTGATTGGAAATCACAGAACTGATCATAAATCCATTTACACCATTGACCCTTGGAATGAAGTTGTGGAATAGAACACATTCGAATGAAGTTAATGTGCTCATTATTCCAATGGCATTGTTAATCAATTTTTTTGAAATGGCTTAATATTCCTATTAAAAAATCAGAGAAAGAAATATTACATGGAAACATGGGCCTGAATCTTCTGGTCGGCATGGAGGGGTGGGCCCCTCACGCCAACACGTAAAGTGATGCGCGGTGACATCGGCTGTGCGTCCCGACATCACCGCGCGTCATTCTGATCTGCGCACCCACCGAACTGTCAAAGGCCTTTTAAGGCCATTTAACAACTAATTAAATTGATTACCTGAGCTGCCCATCCAACCTTAAGGTTGGCGGGGGTCAGGTGAAGAGCCCAGGCGGCCTTCACGTTTCTCATGAAACCTTATCCATGGGCGGGATGAGGTTTCATGAAAGGTTTATAAATTAAATAAAATTCATTGACATATCCCAGCTCATGTGACACTGTCACATGAGGAAACATGTCTGAATATGTTTTTCTATTTTTTTTTCAAGTTTTCATAATGAAATTAATCTCCCTGAGGCAGCTCCGTGCCTCAGGGAGATTCCTGTGCTCTTTCGCGCAGGCCCCAACTCTCCTCCTCCTCCCACCCCCCCCCCCCCCCCCCCCCCCCCCACCACCCCCCTACCCCCCCACAGGTAGTGCTGAGCACTTCCGGGTGCGCATCACACTTGGCGGGCCTTAATCGGCCCATCCCACACAACGGGGAGAAAATTCTCCTCATAGAAACATAGAAAATAGGAGCAGGAATAGACCATTCAGTCGTCTGAGCCTGCTCTGTGTTCGATATGATCATGGCTGATCCTCTATCTCAACATCGTATGCTGTCTTCCCATACTCCTAGAATAATTTAGAATCCAGAAATCTATCGATTTCCTTCTTAAATATATTCAGCGACTTGGCCTCCACAGCCTCTGTGACAGAGAATTCCACAGGTTCATCACCCTCGGAGTGAAGAAGCTCCTTCTCATCTCAGTCCTAAATGGTCTACCCTGTAACCTGAGACTGTGAACCCTTGTTCTAGACCCCCCAACCAGAAGAAATATCATCCCTGCAATCAGTCTGCCCATCCCTGCTAGAGTTTTATATGCTTCAATGAGGTCTCCTCTCATTCTTCTAAACTCCAGTGAATACAGGCCTAGTCGGCCCAATCTCTCCTCATACGACAATCCTGTCATCCCAGGAATCAGTCTGGTGAACATTCGCTGCACTCCCTCTATGGCAAGTATATCCTTTCTTAGGGAAGGAGACCAAAATTGCACACAATACTCCAGGTATGGTCTCACCAAGGTCCTGTACAGCTGCAGTAAGACATCTGTGCTCCTGTACTCAAGTCCTTTTGCAATGAAGGCCAACATAACATTTGCCTCCTTAACTGCTTGCTGCACCTGCATGCTAGCTTTCAGTGATTGGTGTACAAGGACATCCTTTGCACATCAACATTTCCCAATCTATCGCTATTTAAATAATATTCTGCCATTCTGCTTTTCCTACTGAAGTAGATAACTTCACACTTATCCACATTATACTGCATCTGCTATGTATTTGCCCACTCACAACCTTTCTAAATCACCTTGACATCTCTTAACACCCTCCTCACCACTCACATTCCCACCAAGCTTTGTGTCATCAGCAAACTTGGAAATATTACATTTGGTTCCCTCATTCAAATCATTGATATATATTGTAAATAGCTGGGGCCCAAGCACTGATGCCTGTAGTTCCCCATTAGTCATTACCTGCCACTCCAAAAAAGACCCATTTATTCCTACTCTCTGTTTCCTGTCTGCTAACCAATTCTCAATCCATGCCAATATATTACCCCCAATCCCATGTGCTTTAATTTTGCACACTAACCTCTTATGTGGGACTTTATCAAAAGCTTTCTGAAAATCCAAATACACCACATCCACTGGTTCTGCCTTGTCTATTCTGCTAGTTATGTCCTCAAAGAACTCCAATAGGTTTGTTCAACATGATTTCCCTTTCATAAATCCATGTTGACTTTGTCCAATCCTGTTGATATTTTCTAACTGTCCTGATATCACATCCTTTATAATGGACTCTAGCATTTTCTCTACTACTGATGTTAGGCTAGCCAGTCAGTAATTCGCTGTTTTCTCCCTCCCTCCGTAACTTCCGAGCTCCCCAGCATCGTATTGGGATGATACCCCAAAGATGCAGTGAGGAATCCCCTCTGGACGTTCCCAGGTAAGGTTTGCATGGTAATTGCCCAAAAGTGCCCAGCACTGGGGACCATCGGAAAATGAAATTTACATCACAAACTTTAGATGGTTCTGATTGGATTGCACCAATAGTTACCAAGAAAAAGTTAGAAGAATTATAACCACTTCTAACTCTTGGGAACTATTGTACAGGCACAGACCGAATACCCACAGGACTCCCCTCACACTCCTGACCTCCCAGGGACTCTCCCTAATCCCTGACTAACCTCAGCCCCTCATGGTCTCCCCCGCTACTCGATTAACCCCCCCCATGGGACTTCCCCACTCCATGACTATCTCCCTGCCATGGGACTTGCTCCACACCTCCAACACCCCATGGATCTCCCCCCACTCCCTGACTACCTCACCCCCATGGTCTCCCCCACTCCTCAACTACCTCCTCCATGGGACTTCCCCTCTCCCCAATCTCCCACTGCCCCCCAATTCCCCCCAGTATGGGAATCCCCCTACACACATGGAACTCCTCCATTCATCTGCCTGCCCCCAAAAAGACAGGCCCGCTCTCACCCCCACACCCCGCCCAGGTCTGACCGGACAGGACTAGACCCGAGGACCGAACCCCACATCCCCAAGGCCCAACCCCAACACCCCCTGGGCCCAGTCCAACCCCTGACTTCCAACCCCCTGACCTCTGACCTTCCACGACTGCCAACATCCCCACCATCTCCAACACCCTCATGACCTCCCAACACCCAATCTGCGAACCCCAACATCTGACCCCGTGATCTCTGACTCCCTATCCTCCAACCTCCCGACCTCTGACCCCATCGGCCTCCAATCCCCCAAGCTCCAATGACCCGCCCACCTCCAATCGCCCCTCACCCCCCCCCAAATCCTATCCACCTACCTTAGACACTTAGCTTCTCTCTAGCCTGTCAAGGACTTTTACATTTCAATGGACCTTAAAACTTACCTGGTTTAGCGCAGCTAGTGCTGTACAAAAGGGGGCGTAGCTACCTTCACTTCGACTGTCCTCTACCTCAACACTGCACCCTGTGGACACTTTGCACTGCTTGGATATTGCCCAGCCTGAGCTGGAAAGTCAGGCGATGTCGCATAGAAATTGGGCACAGAGTGGCAATCTGAAGCTGAAGGGAGTTCAGGCTTAATATCTAAATATGCTGGGAAATTCATGCATCAATATTCCACAGTACCATTATGATGGAGAGGCATTTCATGTTTAAGACTGGATAAAAATGGTCAATGTCTTAAAAGTAAAATGACAGCCTCTTTCCAAATGTGATTGGCCCCGATCTTGCTGCCCATAATAACCACAAATTTAATATGCAAATCATCCGGGAATCTGTGGCAAGGAAGTGATACTCTGTGAATTGTGTATCGTCACAAGTTGCTGGATAACTTGTGTTGCTCTGCCATTGACCATGCAAAAAATGCTGTGCTCCCTCACCCTCCCCATAATTTTTAAGAGCTATCTGGATTTGCACATTAAACTCAAGTTAAACAAGATTCCAGCCCTTGTATACAGTGTACAGCTTTGGTTTCCTTAAGTGAGGAAGGATATACTTACTTGCCTTAGTGGGAGCACAATGAGGATTCACTAAATTGATCCCTGGAATGACAGTGCTTTTGTGTGAAGGTGATAGATTTATATTCACTGGAGACTAGAAGGATGAGAGGCTTCAAAGGGTAGATGTTGAGAGGCTGGCCCCTGGATGGGAAGGCTAGAAAATCAGGGATCACAGTCTCAAAATAAGGAGTCGGCCGTTTAGGATTAAAATGAGAAAAATATTTTTTCACGCAAATGTTTGCAAATCTTAGGAATTCTCTGTCCCAGAGGGTTGTGGATACTCAGTCAATGAATATATTCAAGAATGAGATCAGTAGACCTTTGGACAAAGGTAATCATGGAATATATAGGGCGTTATAAGTGAAGTTAATGTAGAACAGGCTTGTCCATCCTTTTTTCTCGGGGGTGGGGGGCACATTTCCATTTTTCTCTCATTCAAGGGGCCAATGAGCATATTTCAGAAAGGTAAATGGTTTTCAATAAAAAAATTGAGTGTGAAAAATATAAACTACCTGCTGAGCAAAAATATAACAGTATCAAAGCAATAAATTAATAATTTTTAAAAAAAATGTTATTAATGAAGATGACTGTTAGAGTGTGAGAGGGTCAAGAGTGTGGTGTGTCCAGCTCCCTGTCTCAGAGTGATCACTCAATGCGTGAGTGGGTGTGAATATCTTTTGGTGTGGATGGGGGATCAGGATAAGTGAGAATCCTGAGACTTCGAGTGAGCGAGACACACGGTCTCACTCACTCTGTCTTGCGCACACACACACACACACACCCACTCTCTCTCATTCACACACACACTCTCTCACTCTCTCACTCACCACACACACACACACACCCTCTCACTCTCTCACTCACCACACACACCCTCTCACTCACCACACACACACACACACCCTCTCACTCTCTCTCACACACACACACACACCCTCTCACACACACACACACACACACCCACCCACTCACTCTCTCACACACACACACACCCACTCTCTCTCTCACACACACACACACCCACTCTCTCTCTCACACACACACACACACCCACTCTCTCTCTCACACACACACACACACACACACACACTCTCTCTCTCACACACACACAAACCCCCACTCTCTCTCTCTCAGACACACACACACCCACTCTCTCTCTCACACACACACAAACACACACACACACTCTCTCTCTCACACACACACACTCACAAACCCCCACTCTCTCTCTCACACACATACTCACAAACCCCCACTCTCTCTCACACACACACACACACACACACTCTCTCTTTCACACACACACACACACACATACACACACAAACCCCCACTCTCTCTCTCTCACACACACACACCCCCACTCTCTCTTTCACACACACACACCCCCACTCTCTCTTTCAAACACACACACCCCCAATCTCTCTTTCACACACACACACCCCCACTCTCTCTTTCACACACACACACCCCCACTCTCTCTTTCACACACACACACCCCCACTCTCTCTTTCACACACACACACCCCCACTCTCTCTTTCACACACACACACCCCCACTCTCTCTTTCACACACACACACCCCCACTCTCTCTTTCACACACACACCCCCACTCTCTCTTTCACACACACACACCCCCACTCTCTCTTTCACACACACACACCCCCACTCTCTCTTTCACACACACACACCACCACTCTCTCTTTCACACACACACACCACCACTCTCTCTTTCACACACACACACAACCACTCCCTCTTTCACACACACACACCCCCACTCCCGCTTTCACACACACACACCCCCACTCCCTCTTTCACACACACACACCCCCACTCCCTCTTTCACACACACACACCCCCACTCTCTCTTTCACACACACACACCCCCACTCTCTCTTTCACACACACACACCCCCACTCTCTCTTTCACACACACACACCCCCACTCTCTCTTTCACACACACACACCCCCACTCTCTCTTTCACACACACACACCCCCACTCTCTCTTTCACACACACACACCCCCACTCTCTCTTTCACACACACACACCCCCACTCTCTCTTTCACACACACACACACTCTCTCTTTCACACACACACACACTGTCTCTTTCACACACACACACACACTGTCTCTTTCACACACACACACACACCCCCCCCCACTCTCTCTTTCACACACAGACACCCCCCCAATATCTCTTTCACACACACATACACTCTCTCTTACACACACACACACACACACCCCCACTATCTCTTTCACACACACACACCCCCACTCTCTCTTTCACACACACACACACCCACTCTCTCTTTCACACACACACACCACCACTCTCTCTTTCACACACACACACCCCCACTCTCTCTTTCACACACACACACCCCCACTCTCTCTTTCACACACACACACCCCCACTCTCTCTTTCACACACACACACCCCCACTCTCTCTTTCACACACACACACCCCCACTCTCTCTCTCACACACACACACCTCCATACTGTCTCTCACACACACACACCTCCATACTCTCTCTTTCACACACACACACCTCCATACGCTCTCTCTCACGCACACACACCCCCACTCTCTCTTTCACGCACACACAACCCCACTCTCTCTTTCACGCACACACAACCCCACTCTCTCTTTCACGAACACACACCCCCACTCTCTCTTTCACGCACACACAACCCCACTCTCTATTTCACGCACACACACCCCCACTCTCTCTTTCACACGCACACACACACACTCTCTCTTTCACACACACACACACACACAACCCCACTCTCACACACACACACACACACACACACACACACACCCCACTCTCTCTTTCACACACACACACACACACACCCCCACTCTCTCTTTCACACACACACACACCCCCACTCTCTCTTTCACACACACACACCCCCCCACTCTCTCTTTCACACACACACACACCCCCACTCTCTCTTTCACACACACACACACACCCCACTCTCTCTTTCACACAAACACACACACACAAACACACACACACACACACACCCACTCTCTCTTTCACACACACACACACACACACACACACCCCCCATTCTCTCTTTCACACACACACACCCCCCCACTCTCTCTTTCACACACACACACACACACCCCCACTCTCTCTTTCACACACACACACACACACCCCCACTCTCTCTTTCACACACACACACACACCCCCACTCTCTCTTACACACACACACACACACACACCCACCCTCTCTTTCACACACACACACACACACACCCCCCACTCTCTCTTCCACACACACACACACACAATCCCAATCTCTCTTTCACACACACACACACACACCCACTCTCTCTTTCACACACACACACACACCCACTCTCTCTTTCACACACACACACACACACACACACACACACACCCACTCTCTCTTTCACACACACACACACACACACGCCCACTCTCTCTTTCACACACACACACAACCCCACCCTCTCTTTCACACACACACACACACACCCCCCACTCTCTCTTCCACACACACACACACACACCCCCACTCTCTCTTTCACACACACACACACACCCCCACTCTCTCTTTCACACACACACACACACCCACTCTCTCTTTCACACACACACACACCCCCACTCTCTCTTTCACACACACACACACCCCCACTCTCTCTTTCACACACACACACCCCCACTCTCTCTTTCACACACACACACACACACACCCACTCTCTCTTTCACACACACACACACACACACACACCCACTCTCTCTTTCACACACACACACACACACCCCCACTCTCTCTTTCACACACACACACACACACACACCCCCACTCTCTCTTTCACACACACACACACACCCCCCCAACTCTCTCTTTCACACACACACACACACACACACACCCACTCTCTCTTTCACACACACACACACACACACACACACACACCCACTCTCTTCTTCACACACACACACACACACCCCCACTCTCTCTTTCACACACACACACACACACACACACCCCACTCTCTCTTTCACACACACACACACACACCCACTCTCTCTTTCACACACAGACACACACACACACACCCCCACTCTCTCTTTCACAAACACACACCCCCAATCTCTCTTTCACACACACACACACACACCCTCACTCTCTCTTTCACACACACACACACACACCCCCACTCTCTCTTTCACACACACACACACACCCCCCCACTCTCTCTTTCACACACACACACCAACACCCCCCCACTCTCTCTTTCACACACACACACCCCCCCACTCTCTCTTTCACACACACACACACACACACCCCCCCACTCTCTCTTTCACACACACACACACACACCCCCACTCTCTCTTTCACACACACGCACCCACCACCCCACTCTCCCTTTCACACACGCACCCACCCCCCCACTCTCCCTTTCACACACGCACCCACCCCCCCACTCTCCCTTTCACACACGCACCCAACCCCCACTCTCCCTTTCACACACGCACCCACCCCCCAATCTCCCTTTCACACACGCACCCACCGCCCCACTCTCCCTTTCACACACGCACCCACCCCCCCACTCTCCCTTTCACACACGCACCCACCCCCCACTCTCCCTTTCACACACGCACCCACCCCCCCACTCTCCCTTTCACACACGCACCCAATCCCCACTCTCCCTTTCACACACGCACCCACCCCCCCACTCTCCCTTTCACACACGCACCCACCCGCCCACTCTCCCTTTCACACACGCACCCACCCCCCCACTCTCCCTTTCACACACGCACCCACCCCCCCACTCTCCCTCTCACACACGCACACACCCCCCCACTCTCCCTTTCACACACGCACCCACCCCCCCACTCTCCCTTTCACACACGCACACACACCCCCACTCTCCCTTTCACACACGCACCCACCCCCCCACTCTCCCTTTCACACACGCACCCACACCCCACTCTCCCTTTCACACACGCACCCACCCCCCCACTCTCCCTTTCACACACGCACCCACCCCCCCACTCTCCCTTTCACACACGCACCCACCCCCCCACTCTCCCTTTCACACACGCACCCACCCCCCCACTCTCCCTTTCACACACGCACCCACCCCCCCACTCTCCCTTTCACACACGCACACACACACACCCCCACTCTCTCTTTCACACACACACACACACACACCCCCACTCTCTCTTTCACACACACACACACACACACACCCACTCTCTCTTTCACACACACACACACACACCCCCACTCTCTCTTTCACACACACACACACACACCCCCACTCTCTCTTTCACACACACACACACACACACCCCCACTCTCTCTTTCACACACACACACACACACCCCCAACTCTCTCTTTCACACACACACACACACACACACCCACTCTCTCTTTCACACACACACACACACACACACACACCCCCACTCTCTTCTTCACACACACACACACACACCCCCACTCTCTCTTTCACACACACACACACACACACACCCCCCACTCTCTCTTTCACACACACACACACACACACACACCCCCACTCTCTCTTTCACACACACACACACACACACACACCCCCACTCTCTCTTTCACACACAGACACACACACACACCCCCACTCTCTCTTTCACAAACACACACCCCCAATCTCTCTTTCACACACACACACACACACCCTCACTCTCTCTTTCACACACACACACACACCCCCCCACTCTCTCTTTCACACACACACACACCCCCCCACTCTCTCTTTCACACACACACATCCCCCCACTCTCTCTTTCACACACACACACACACACACACACACACCCACTCTCTCTTTCACACACACACACTCACACACACACATCCCCCCCACTCTCTCTTTCACACACACACACACACACACACACACACGCACCCACCCCCCCACTCTCCCTTTCACACACGCACCCAACCCCCAATCTCCCTTTCACACACGCACCCACCCCCCCACTCTCCCTTTCACACACGCACCCACCCCCCCACTCTCCCTTTCACACACACACACACACACACACACACACCCCCACTCTCTTCTTCACACACACACACACACACACCCCCACTCTCTCTTTCACACACACACACACACACACACCCCCCACTCTCTCTTTCACACACAGACACACACACACACACCCCCACTCTCTCTTTCACAAACACACACCCCCAATCTCTCTTTCACACACACACACACACACCCTCACTCTCTCTTTCACACACACACACACACACACCCCCACTCTCTCTTTCACACACACACACACACCCCCCCACTCTCTCTTTCACACACACACACCCCCCCACTCTCTCTTTCACACACACACACCCCCCCACTCTCTCTTTCACACACACACACACACACACACCCCCCCACTCTCTCTTTCACACACACACACTCACACACACACATCCCCCCCACTCTCTCTTTCACACACACACACACACACACACACACACACACACACGCACCCACCCCCCCACTCTCCCTTTCACACACGCACCCACCCCCCCACTCTCCCTTTCACACACGCACCCACCCCCCCACTCTCCCTTTCACACACGCACCCACCCCCCCCACTCTCCCTTTCACACACGCACCCACCCCCCCACTCTCCCTTTCACACACGCACCCACCGCCCCACTCTCCCTTTCACACACGCACCCACCCCCCCACTCTCCCTTTCACACACGCACCCACCCCCCACTCTCCCTTTCACACACGCACCCACCCCCCCCACTCTCCCTTTCACACACGCACCCAATCCCCCACTCTCCCTTTCACACACGCACCCACCCCTCCACTCTCCCTTTCACACACGCACCCACCCGCCCACTCTCCCTTTCACACACGCACCCACCCCCCCACTCTCCCTCTCACACACGCACCCACCCCCCCACTCTCCCTTTCACACACGCACCCACCCCCCCACTCTCCCTTTCACACACGCACCCACCCCCCCACTCTCCCTTTCACACACGCACCCACCCCCCACTCTCCCTTTCACACACGCACCCACCCCCCCACTCTCCCTTTCACACACGCACCCAATCCCCACTCTCCCTTTCACACACGCACCCACCCCCCCCACTCTCCCTTTCACACACGCACCCACCCGCCCACTCTCCCTTTCACACACGCACCCACCCCCCCACTCTCCCTTTCACACACGCACCCACCCCCCCACTCTCCCTCTCACACACGCACACACCCCCCCACTCTCCCTTTCACACACGCACCCACCCCCCCACTCTCCCTTTCACACACACACACACACACCCCCACTCTCCCTTTCACACACGCACCCACCCCCCCACTCTCCCTTTCACACACGCACCCACCCCCCACTCTCCCTTTCACACACGCACCCACCCCCCCACTCTCCCTTTCACACACGCACCCACCCCCCCACTCTCCCTTTCACACACGCACCCACCCCCCCACTCTCCCTTTCACACACGCACCCATCCCCGCACTCTCCCTTTCACACACGCACCCACCCCCCCACTCTCCCTTTCACACACGCACACACACCCCCCCACTCTCCCTTTCACACACGCACACCACACCCCCACTCTCCCTTTCACACACGCACCCACACCCCCCACTCTCCCTTTCACACACGCACCCACACCCCCACTCTCTCTTTCACACACACACACACACCCCCCACTCTCTCTTTCACACACGCACCAACACCCCCCACTCTCCCTTTCACACACGCACCCACCCCCCCACTCACTCTTTCACACACGCACCAACACACCCCCACTCTCTCTTTCACACACGCACACACACACACACCCCCACTCTCTCTTTCACACACGCACACACCCCCCCACTCTCTCTTTCACACACACACACACACACACCCCCCACTCTCTCTTTCACACACACACACACACACACACCCCCACTCTCTCTTTCACACACACACACACACACACACACCCCCACTCTCTCTTTCACACACAGACACACACACACACCCCCACTCTCTCTTTCACAAACACACACCCCCAATCTCTCTTTCACACACACACACACACACCCTCACTCTCTCTTTCACACACACACACACACCCCCCCACTCTCTCTTTCACACACACACACACCCCCCCACTCTCTCTTTCACACACACACACCCCCCCACTCTCTCTTTCACACACACACACACACACACACACACACACCCCCACTCTCTCTTTCACACACACACACTCACACACACACATCCCCCCCACTCTCTCTTTCACACACACACACACACACACACACACACGCACCCACCCCCCCACTCTCCCTTTCACACACGCACCCACCCCCCCACTCTCCCTTTCACACACGCACCCACCCCCCCACTCTCCCTTTCACACACGCACCCACCCCCCCACTCTCCCTTTCACACACACACACACACACACACACACACACACACCCCCACTCTCTTCTTCACACACACACACACACACACCCCCACTCTCTCTTTCACACACACACACACACACACACCCCCCACTCTCTCTTTCACACACACACACACACACACACACCCCCACTCTCTCTTTCACACACACACACACACACACACCCCCACTCTCTCTTTCACACACAGACACACACACACACACCCCCACTCTCTCTTTCACAAACACACACCCCCAATCTCTCTTTCACACACACACACACACACCCTCACTCTCTCTTTCACACACACGCACCAACACCCCCCACTCTCTCTTTCACACACACGCACCAACACCCCCCCACTCTCTCTTTCACACACACACACACCCCCCCACTCTCTCTTCACACACACACACACCCCCCACTCTCTCTTTCACACACACAAACACACACTCACCCCCCCCACTCTCTCTTTCACACACACACACACACACACACACCCCCCCCACTCTCTCTTTCACACACACACACACACACAAACACACACACACACACACCCACCCCCCCACTCTCCCTTTCACACACGCACCCACCCCCCCACTCTCCCTTTCACACACGCACCCACGCCCCCACTCTCCCTTTCACACACGCACCCACCCCCCCACACTCCCTTTCACACACGCACCCACCCCCCCACTCTCCCTTTCACACACGCACCCACCCCCCCACTCTCCCTTTAACACACGCACCCACCCCCCCACTCTCCCTTTCACACACGCACCCACCCCCCACTCTCCCTTTCATCACACGCACCCACCCCCCCACTCTCCCTTTCAAACACGCACCCACTCCCCACTCTCTCCTTTCACACACGCACCCACCCCCTCCACTCTCCCTTTCACACACGCACCCACCC